>NW_016910005.1:0-70651 GCF_001483705.2 Eufriesea mexicana
CGGTGCGTAATACAAAAGTCATTGATAACCTGACCAGAGAAAACTTAACCTTACCTAGCCAAACGTAACAGAGCACAACCTATCTTACCACGGCCACTATTGTTGCGGCCAACAGGGACAAGCAGAATGTGATACAGCACAGTAGAGCCGAGAAGTTCAAAGGACAGCTGCGTTGAGAACAAAGGTCAAAGCTATCATATCCTAACCCAAAGCAGCCTAATCCGAACAAACGATATCTAACTCAACCTAACGTGCCGCGACCAGTATTGCTGGCCTCGAAACAGCCAAGCGGAGCTTAACAGAGGAGAGCAGAGCGCAGGAAACCATAGAATCGCAGTGTATAGCAGGGAAGTTGAAGCAATCCAATCCTAACCGTAGCGAACATAATCCGACCAAACGTTGCGTATGCCAACCATGCTTGGCGATACCACTATTACTGGCCTCCCCAGAGTCAAGCTGAACATACTAGAGCACAGTGGATCGCAGAAATCGACCGTATTTCAGTGTACAACAAAAAGGTCAAAGATATCCTATCCTAACCGAAACAAATCTATCCTAACCAAACGTAATATAACTCCACATAACACGCCGCGGCCATTGCTTCTGCCATCCCCAGAGCAAAGCAGAGCACATTAGATCACATTACAGCGCAGAAATCCACCGAATAGCAGTATACAGCGCAATAGTCGTAGCTATCCTAGCCCAACCTGACCAAACATAATATAACCAAACGTAAACTAACAAAAACTAAAGGGTCTATACCACTTTTGCTGTCCTCCGCAGAGCCATTCAGAATGAAGCTCAGCACAGTATAGCGCAGAAATCCGTCGCATTGCCGTGTAAAACGCAAAAGTCAAAGATGCCATAACGAAACCTGACCTAACCTAACCTAACCAAACGTAGACTAACGCAACATAATGTGCCGACACCACTATTGCTGTATTTTCCAGTGCCAAGCTGAAGATATTAGAGCACAGTAGAGAGCAGAAATCCGCCGAATAGCAGCGTACAGCACAAAAGGCAAGGCTACCCTCTCCTAACCTAACCTACTGTAACGCACCCAAACGCAACCTAATTCAACCTTACGCGCCGCGGCCGCTATTTAAGGACCCTCCAGAGCAAAGTAGAGTAGGCTTGATCGCAGTAGTGCGCAGACATCCGCCAAATAACATTTTGCGGCACTAAACCCAAAGCTACACTAGCCTAACCTAACCAAACCTAACAAAACCGGACGTAACATATCTCAACCTGTCATGTCACGACCACTAATGCTAGCCACACCATGGTCGAGCAAAGTACAGTAGGGCAATGTAGAGCGCAGAAATCCACCGAATATCAGTGTATAGCGCAAAGGGGCAAGTAGTCCTATCCTAACAAAACCAAACGTAACATAACCATGCCCAACATAATCCAACCGAACGTGCCTAGACCGCTATTACTGGCCTCCCCAGTGCCAAGCGGAACATACCGGAGCACAGTAGAGCGCTGAAATCCAGCGAATAGCAGCACAAATCACGAAAGTCAAAGCTTTGCGAACCTGACTCGGACTAATGTAACATAACCAAACGCAGCCTAACTCAACCTAAAGCGCCGCGAACAGTATTGCTGATCTCCACAGGGAGAAGAAGAGCATATTAGAGGAGAGTAAAGAGCAGACACCCATTGAATCGCAGCGTATAGCAGAAATGTGTAAGCTATCCGTACATAAGCTAAGTTAACATAACATAGCCAAACGTAACCTAACTCAACTTAATGCGCCGCGGCCACTGTTTCCGGCCGCCCCAGTGCAAAGCAGAGCATATTAGACCACAGTAGGGCATACAAGTCAACCGAATAGCAGTGTACAGCACAAATGTCAAAGCTGTCATAGCCTACCTAAGCAAACGAAGCATAACCTAACGTAGCTTACCTGCACCTAACAGCCCTGCTCCACTATTTCTGACAACCCCAGAGCCAAGCTGAATATTCTACTGCTCAGAAGATCACAGACACCAGCGGTGTTTCTGTGAACAGCACAAAAGTCAAAAATATCCTAGCCTAACCTGACCTAACCTAACACAGGCAAACGTTGTCCAGCTCAGAATAACGAGCATGACCACCATTGCTGTCCTTAAGAGAGGCAAGCTGAAAATATCTGTTCACAGCGGCCGGCCGAAATCCGCCGAAAAGCAGTCTATGGCACAAAAGGCAAACTTACTCACTCCTAACCTATCCAACCGTAACGTAACCTAACATAGCATAAATAAAACTAAGGAGCCGCTACCACTATCCCTGGCCTCCCCAGAGCCCAGCAGAACATACAATAGAGCAGTAGGGCGCATAAATCGTCCGCATTTCAGTGTAGAGCACCAAAGTGAAAGGTACCCAACCCAAACCCAAACAAGTCTTACCTAACCGAGCGTAACATAGCCCTACCTATCACCCCGCGACCACGCTTTCTGTCCTTGCCAGATCACAGCAGAGCATATTAGATCACAGTAGAGAGCAGAAATCGAACGAATAGCAGTGTACAGCACAAAAGTGGCAACTGCCCTGGCCTAACTAACCATACATAGCATAACCAAACGTAGCCTAACTACAACTAACCGCACTGCGGCACTACTGCTGACCTCCACAGAGCCAAGCAGAATATACTACAGCAGAGTAGATCGGAGGATTCAGCCGTGTGGGAGTGTATAGCAAAAATGTCGAAGATATAACGTAACCTGACGCAACTTAACCCAACCAAACGAAGCCAGCACAGAATAATGTGCCTTCACCACTATTGCTGTCTCTCTCAGAGCAAAGCTGAACATATCAGATCACAGTGAAGCGCAGAAATCCACCGAAGAGCAATATACGCCACAAAAGTCGAAGCTATCCTCTCCTAACATAAACAACCGTAACATAACCAAACCTAACATAGATCAACCTAACGCGCGGCGACCAATACAGCTGTCCTCAAAAGTGTCCAGCAAAGCATATTAGGGGAGAGTAGGGCGCAGAAATCCATAGAATAACAGTTTACAGCAGAAAATTCGTAGCTCCCCTCTACAGACCTAACCAATCGTAACATGCCCAAACGTAACCTAGCACAACCTAAGAAGACGCGACTGCTATAGCTGGCCTTCCCAGAGTTGAGCAGAGCATTGTGGAGCACAGTAGGGAGCAGAAATCCAACGAATAGCAGTGTTCGGCACAAGAGTTCAAGCTGTCCTCTCGAAACTTATCCTGAACCATCATAACCGAACGTAACATGACCGAACGTAACGTGCCGAGACTACAATTGCTGGCCTCTCCAGAGCCAAGCTGAAAGCATTAGAGCACTGCAGGTCGCAGAAATCAACCTAATAACAGACTATAGCACTAAGGACAGAGCTACCCTCTCCTAACCTAACCAATCGTAACATAATAAAACGTAACATATCTCAACCTAACGTGCCGCGACCACTATTCCAGGCCACTCCAGAGCCAAGCAGAACACATTAGTGGAGAGTAGAGTACAGAAATTCATAGGATCGCAGTGTATATCGGAAAAGTCTAAGATACCAAAGCCAATCCGAAACCAACAGGACATAGTGAAACATAGCCTAGCTAAACCTGACGTGCCGAGATAGCTGTTGCTGCCCTCCACAGTGCCGAGCAGGACATACTAGAGCACAGTAGAGTGCAAAAATCCACCGAATAGCAGTGTACAACACAAAAGCAGACGCAACCCTGACCAAACTGAGCCTGACGCAACCTGAGCGAACGTAATCTGACCCATCATATCGTGCATAGACCTCTATTGCTGGCCTTGCCAGAGCCAAGCCGAAAAGATTAGAGCACTGTAGGGCGCGGAATCCACCTAACAACAGGCTATAGCACTAAAGTCAAAGCTATCCTCTCGTAACATAACCAAAGTTAACATTACCAAACGTAGCCTGACTAAACGTAACGGCCGAGACCACTATTTATGGCCTTCCCAGAGCAAAGCAGAAAACATTAAAGCACTATAGGGAGCAGAAATCCTCCTAACAGTGGACTATATCACTAAAGCCAAAGTTACCCTCTCCTAACCTAACCAACCGTCACACAACCATACATAACCCAACTCAACCTAACGTGCCACGAACACTATTGCTGGCCTCCGCAGAGTCAAGCGGAACACGCCATTGGAGAGTAGACTGCAGAGATCCATATAATGGCAGGGTATATCAGAAAAGTCATAGCTACCCTAGGCTAACCCAATCAACAGGACATAACCAAACATTGCCTGATTCAACCTAACATGCCGCGACCGGAATTGAGGCACTCCCAACGGCCAAGCAGGACATACTGGACCACAGTAGAGCGCAGAAATCGACCGAACAGCAGCATACTGCTCAAGAGTTAAAGCTATACTGACTAAACTTAGCCTGACCCAACCTAGCCGAAGGTAACCTGACACAATCTAACGGGCTGAGACCAATATTGCTCACCTTACCAGAGAAAAGCTGAAAATATTAAGGCATTGTAGGGCGCAGAAATCCACCTAATAGCAGAATTCAGCACTAAAGGCAAAGCAACCACTCCAAACGTAACAAATCGTAACATAACCAAACGCAACCCAGCTCAACCTAACCAGCCGCGACCACTGCTTCTGGCCTCGACGGAGCCAATCAGAACACATTAGTGGGGGGTAGGACGCAGAAATCCATAGAATCGCAGTGCATAGCGGATCAGCCAGAGTTATCCAAACCAATCCCAAGCCAAGAGAAACTAACCAAGCATAGCATAAATAAACCTAACCGGCCGAGACCGCTATTGCTGCCCCCCCCCCCCCCCCCCCCCCCCGCCCCACGCCCACAACCAATCGACGGCGACTAGAGCACAGTAGAGCGCAGATATGCACCGAATAGCAGAGTACAACACATGAGTCAAAGCTATCCTTACCGAACTTAGCCTAACCCAACATAACCGTACGTAACATGACTGAACGCAACGTGCCGAGACCACTATTGCTGGCCTTCCCTAAGGCAAGCTGAAAATATTAGAGCACTTTAGGGCGCCGCGGTCTACCTTATAGCACCGTATAGCAGTAAAGTCAAAGCTATCATCTCCTAACCTAACCAATCGTAACGTAAGCAAACATGGCGTAACACAACCTAACGTGCCAAATACGCAGTTGCTGCCGTCCCCAGTGCCAGACAGAACATACTAGCGACCAGCGGGGCGCAGAACTCCACCGAATGGCAGTGCACAGCACAAAAGTTAAATGCATACCAACCGAGCTTAGCCTAACACATCCAAACCGAACTTAACCTATCTTAACGTAATGTTCTTAGCCCACTATTGCAGGCCTTTGCACAGCCAAGCTGAAATCATTGCAGCACTGTAGTGCGCAGAAATCTACTCAATTGCAGACCATAACACTAAAGTCAAAGCACTCCTCCCTTAACCTAACAAACCGTAAAGTAACAAAACGTAATCTAGCTCAATCTAAAGTACCGCGACTGCTATTACTGACCTCCACACAACCAAGCGGAACACATTAGTGGAGAGTAGAACGCTGAAATCGATAGAATCGCAGTGAGTGTCGGAAAAGAGTGGGCTACCCGAACCAAACGCAAACCAACGGAACATTGCCAAACATAGCATAACTAAACTCAACCCGCCGAGCCCGCTTTGCTGCCCTCCCAGAGCCAAGCAGGACATGCTACAGCCCAGTAGAGCGAAGATATCCAACGAACATCAGTGTTCAGCAAATAAGTTAAAGCTATCCAGCCCAAATATAGCCAGAACCAACCTAACCGTTCACAACATTACTCAACGTAACGAGCCGAGGCCATTATTACTGGCTTTTCCAGAGCCAGGCTGAAAGCATAAAGGCTCTGTAGGGCGCAGGAGCCCACAAAACAGCAAACCATAGCACTGAAGTCATAGCTATCCTCTCCTGACCTAACCAAGCATAACATAACCAAAGGTAAACTAACCCAACCTAAAGTGCTGCGACCACTATTGCTGGCCTACACGGAGCCAAGCAGAGCACGCTGGTGGAGAGTTGGACGCAGAAATCCATAGAATCGCAGCGTGTATCAGAAAGGTCGGAGCTACCCAAACCTAACCCAAACCTACAGAACATAACCGAACATAGCCTAACTCAACCTAACGTGCAGAGGCCGCTATTGCTGCCCTTCCCAGAGCTGAGCAGGGCATACTAGAGCAGAGTGGAGCGCAGAAATCCACCGAACAGCAGTGTTCAGAGCGAAAGTTAAAGCTACCCATATCAAGCACAGCCAAACCCAACGCATTGGTACGTAACCTGATTCAGCATGTCCAGCTGAGGCCACCGTTGCTGGTCTTCCCAGAGAAATGCCGAAGATATTAGAGCACACTAGGGCGCACGTGTCCACCTAACAGCAGACTATAGCGCCAAAGTCAAAGCAATTCTCGCCTAACCAAGCCAAAGGTAACATAACAACACGTAACGTAGCTCAACCTTACGTGCCTAGACCGCTGTTGCTGGCCTCCTCAGCGCCAAGCTGAAAATATTAAATCACTGTACGGAGCAGAAATTCACCTAATAGCTGACCATAGCACTAACGTCAAAGCTAGCCTCTACTAACCTAACCAACCGTAACATGACCAAACGTAACATATATCAACCTAACGTGCCGCGACCACTATTGCTGGCCTCCGCAGTGCCAAGCAGGACGTACTAGAGCGCAGTAGAGCACAGAAATCCATCGAATAGCAGTGTACAGCACAGAAGTTATAGCTATCCTAACCAAACCTGTCCAAACACAGCCTAGCCGAACGTAGCCTGACTTAACGTAACGTGCCGAGACCACTATAGCTGGTCTTCCCAGAGCCAAGATATTGAAGCACTGTAGGGAGCAGGAATCTTGGTAATAGCAGACTATAGCACTAACGTCGAAGCCATCCTCTCCTAACCTTACCAACCGTAAAAAAACCAAACATAGCCCGGCTCAAACTAACGTGCCGCAACCACATTTCATGGCCTCCCCAGAGTCTAGTGGAGCACATTAGCTGAGCGTAGGACGCAGAAATCAACATAATCGCAATGTATATCAGAGGAGTCAATGCTACCCGAGCCTAACCCAAACCATCAGAACATAACCAAACATGGCATTACTCAACCTGACGTGCCGAGACCGCTGTTGTTGCCCTCCACAGCGCCAAGCAGGACAGACTAGAGCTCAGTAGAGCGCAGAAGTCCGCCGAAAGTCCGCGTACAGTGCAAAGGTTAAAGCTACCCTGACCAACGATTGTCTACCGCAACACGACGAACGTAACCTTAGCCAACATAAGGAGTCGAGACCGCAGATACTTGCCTTCCATAGCCAAGCTGGGAATATTAAAGCATCCTAGGTATCACAAGTCCACCTAATAGCAGACTGTAGCACTAAAGTCAAGTCTATCCTCTCCTATCGTAACCAACCGTAACATAACCAAACGGAACATAGTTCGAACTAACGTACCGAAAAGGCTATTCTTGCCCCCCCCCCCCAAGAGCCAAGCTGGGCGCACTAGAGAACAGTAGAGCGCAGAAACCCAGCGAATGTCAGTGTACAGCACAACAGTTAAAGCTATACTGACCAAACTTACCCTGACTCACTATAACCGATCGTAACATGACTCATCATAACGATCCGGGACCACTATTGCATGCCTTGCCAGAGTCAAGCTGAGAATATTAGAGCACTGTAGGGCGCAGAAATCCACCTAAGAGCAGACAATAGCATTAAAGGCATAGCTACCTTCTCCTTACATAGAGAGTCGTAACATGAAGGAACGTACCGTCGCTTAAAATGACTTGACGCGACCACAATTTCTGGCGGCCCCATAGCCAAGCAGGTCATACTGGAGCGTAATAGAGCGCAGAGACCCTACGGACAGCAGTGTACAGAACATAAGTTAAAGCTATCCGGACCAAACGTAGCCTAAACCTACTCAACCGAAAAATACCTCACACAACATAACGTGCCGAGGCCACTGTTGTTGTTCTTCCCAGAGCCAAGCTGAAAACGTTAATGCACTGTAGGGAGAAGGAATCCACCTAATAGCAGACCATAGCACTAAAGTCGAATCCATCATCTCCTAACCTAACCAATCGTAACATAACGAAGCGTAACCCAACTCAACCTAACGTGCTGCGAACACTATTGCTGGCCTCCACAGAATCAAGCGGAACACTTCAGTAGAGAGTAGAACGCAGAAATCCACAGAATGGCAGTGTACACCGGAAAAGTCTGAGCTAAGCAAACCAAACCCAAACCTACAGAATGTAACCAAGCATAGCCTAACTAAACCTAATGTGCCGCGGTCGCCATTGCTGCCCCTCCCAGAGTTAAACAGGACGTACTAGAGCACAGTAGATCGCAGCAATCCACCGAAGATCTGTCTACAGCACAAAAGTTGAAGCGACCCCGACAAGACATCGCCTGAACGAAATGAACCGAATGTAACCCGACACAACGTTACATGCAGAGGCAACATTGTCGCTGGCATTCACAGAGCAAAGTTGAAAGCAATAGAGTGCTGTATGGCGCAGAAATCCACCTAAGAGTATACTATAGAACTAAAGTCAAAGCTATCCTCTCCTATCCTATCCCCTCGTAACATAACAAAGCGTAACATATCTAAATCTGACGTGCCGCGACTTGTATTCCTGGCCACACCAGAGCCAAGCGGAGCACATCAGTAGAGTGTAGGACGCAGAAATCCATATAATCGCAGTTTATAACAAAAAGTCAGAGCTTCCGAAACCTATCCCAAGCCAACAGAACATAAACGAACATAGCATGACACAACCCACCGTGCCGACACCGATATTGTTGCCCTCCCCAGAGCCATGCAGGACATACTAGAGCAGAGTAGTGCACATAAATCCGCCGAATAGCAGTGTACAGCAGAAAGGTTGAAGCTATCCTGCTCAAACTTAGCCTAAGTCAAACTAACCGAATGTAACCTGACACAATCTAGTGTTCCGAGACCATTACTGCTGGCCTCACCACAGCCAAGCAGAACACATAAGTGGAGAGTAGAATCCTGAGGTCCATAGAATCGCAGTGTATATCAAAAAAGTCAAAGCTACCCAAACCAAACCAATACCAACAGAACATAACCAAACGTACCATAACTCAATCTAACCTAACGAGACAGCTATTGCTCCCCCCCCCCCCCCCCCCCCCCCCCCACAACAACAAAAACTGCAGTGTGCAGCACAAAAGGTTAAGCTATACTAACCAAACTTATCCTAACCCAACCAAACCGAACGTAGACTGACTAAGCACAACGTGCCGAGACCACTATTGCTGGCCTCCCCACAGCAAGCTAAAAATATTAGAGCACGGTAGGGCGCAGAAATCCAACTAACAGCAGACTATAACACTAAAGTCAAAGCTACTCTCTCCCAGTCTAACCAATCGTAACTTAACTCAACCTAACGTACCGCTACCTATATTGCTGATCTCAACAGAGCCAGGCAGAAAACCTTCGTGGAGAGTAGAACGCAGAAATCCTTAGAATGTCATTGTGTATCAGAATGGTCAAAGCTACCCAAGCCTAACCCAAACCAACACAACATATCCAAACATAGCCTAACTCAACCTAACTTGCCGAGACCGCTATTGCTGCCCTTCTCAGAGACAAGGAGGAGATGCTAGCGCTCAGTGGATCACAGAAATCCACGGAAAGCAGTGTATAGTACAAAAGCTAACGCTACCTTAACCAAACATAGCATAACCCAACATAACCGAACGTAACATGACATAACATAACGTGCCGGGACCACTATGGCTCGCCTCACCAGGGCCAACCAGAACACATTAGTGGGGAGCCGAACGTAGGAATCCATTGATTCGCAGTGTACATCGGAAAAGTCAAAGCTACGTAAGCCTAACCCAAACCAAATGTGCATATTCATACATAGCCTAAGTCAAAATAACTTGCCGTTACGACTATTGCCGGAATTCCAGTATCCAAGCTGAAAACGTTAGAGGACAATAGGGCGCAGATATCCAACTGATAGCAGACAAGAGCAAGCCTAACCAATCCTAACATAACCAAACGCAGTCTAACTCAACATAACGGACCGCGACCACTATTGCTGGCCTCCCCCGAGGCAGGCAGAACGCAATAGTGGAGAGTAGAACGCAGAAATCCATAGAGTCGCAGTGTATGTCGAAAAAGTCAAAGCTACCCAAACCTAACCCAATCAAACAGAACAGAGCCAAACATATCCTAACACAGCCAAACGTGCCGAGGCCGCTACTGCTGCCCTGCGCAGAGCCAACCAGGACATACTAGAGCATACTAGAGCGTAGAAGTCCACCGAATAGGAGTGTACAGCAAAAAAGTTTAAGTTATCTTACCCTAACTTAAAACAAAAGTTAAAGGTACCCTAACCAAACGTAGCCTGACCCTACCAGACCGAACGCAGCCTGCCTCAAAATTACGAGCCGGGAACAATATTGTTAGCCTTCCCAAAGCCAAGCTAAAAATTTTGGAACACTGTAGGGG
The DNA here is from genome assembly GCF_001483705.2 of Eufriesea mexicana. Classification (NCBI taxonomy): domain Eukaryota; kingdom Metazoa; phylum Arthropoda; class Insecta; order Hymenoptera; family Apidae; genus Eufriesea; species Eufriesea mexicana. The sequence goes on from NW_016910005.1 coordinate 10,486, forward strand.
GCAGAAATCCACCTAATAGCAGACTATAGCGCTAAAGTCACAGTTACCCTCACCAAACCTAACCAATCGCAACATAACCAAACGTAGCCTAACTCAACGTAACCTTCCGAGAGTACAATTGCAGGCATCCACAGAGACAAGCAGACATTACTAGGGCACAGTAGATCGCAGGATTCTACGAAATAGCTGTGTACAGCAAAAAAGAAAGAGAAATGCCAACCTAATCAGACCAAACATATCCATATAGGACGTAACAAATCACAGCCTAACGTGCCCAGCACATAATTTCTGGCCTCCCCACACCTAAGCCGGGCATATTAGAGGGGATTAGAGTACAGGGTTCCATAGAATGACTGTGTATATCACGAAAGTCAAAGGTATTCTAACCAAACACAAACGAACCTAACCTAACCTAAAGTAACCTGACTCAACCAAAAGCACCGCGAGCGCTATTTCAAGCATTCCCAGATAAAGGTGGGGAATATTAGATAAGAGTAGAGCGCAGATATCCACCAAATAGCAGCGTATAGCAAAAAGGTCAAAACCATCCTAACAGAACTTAACCTAACGTAACCTGGCCAAGCGTAACACAGCCCAAACGAACCTGCCACAACCGCTGTTGCTGGTCTCCCCAGAGATAGGCAGGTGACATTAGAGCAACGCAGTGCGCAGACATCGACCGAAAAGCAGTCTACAGCACACAGACAAAGCGATACTGACCAACCGTATCGAAACCTAGCCAAGCCGTGCGAAAACTAACTCAACCTTGCGTGCCGAGACCATCATTCCTGGCCTCCCCAGAGCCAAGCAGAGTATATCAGAGCACAGTAGACCGCAGATCAGCCGCATTGTAGTGTACAGCGGAATAGAAATGATATACTATCATAACCTGGCCTAACCAAACGCAACAAAACGTAATCAATCCCAACCTAACGTGTCTAGCCCGCTATTGCTGGCGTCCCCATCCCCAACGGAGGCACATTAGAGGAGAGTAGAACGCAGAGGTACATACAACGGCAGTGTATGGTACGAAAGACAAAAATATTCCAATCAAACCCAAACAAACCTAACCTAACCGGACGGAACCTAACACGACATTACGCGCCGCGGGCACTATTTCAAGCGTTCCCAGAGCAGTGCAGGTAATATTAGATCACAGTAGAGCGTAGAAATCCGCCCAATAGCAGTGCAAAGCAGAAAATTCAAAACTTCCATCTCCTAACCGAACCAAACATAACACAACCAAACGTAAACTAACCCAACCTAAAGTACCGAGACCATTATTACTGACCCACAGAGCAAGTCAAAATATGCTAGAGGACAGGAGAGCGCAGAAATGCGCCGCACTGATGTGCTAGGCACAAAATCAAAGCTATTCCAACCAAGCCTAACCAAACCTAACCAAGCCAGACGTAACATAACTGAACCCAACGTGCCGAGAGCACTATTCCTGGCGTCCACAGAGACAAGCTGAGTGCGATAGCGCACAGAAGTGTGCAGAAGTCCATAGAATAGCAGTGTGCAGCGCAAAAGTCGAAGCTATCCTTATCTACCACAACGCATCCTAGCCAAACCGAACGTAATGTGACACAAACTAACGTGACGCGACCACCATTGCTGACATCCCGAGAAAGGGGCAGAACATAGTAGAGCAATATAGAGCGCAGAAATCCACCGAATAGCAGTGTATAGCACAAAAGTGTAAGCTACCATAACCAAACCTAACCAAACGTAACATAACCAAACGCAATAAAGCTCAGACAAGCGTGCCGCGACCAACTCTCAATGCCTCTCCGCGGCCAAGCGGAATGTACTAGAGCACACTACAGCGCAGAAATCCACCGAATAGCAGTGTATAGCACAGAAGTCTGAGCCACCCATACCAAACTTAGCTTAACCTATCCTAATCGAAGGTAACCTTGCCAAACAGTGCGTGCCGCGGCCGCCATTGCTTCCCTCCCCAGAGAAAGGCAGATGCCAGTACAGGAATGCAGAGCGCAAATGTCGACCGAATAGCAGTGTATAGCAAAATAGTCGAAGCCACTCTGACCAAACTAAACCAAACCAAGCCTTCCCAAGCGTAACATAACTCAACCAAACCTGCCACGACCGCTATTACTGGCCTGCCCAGAGACAAGCAGATGCTAGTAGAGCAATGCATTGCACAGGTATCGACCGAATAGCAGTGTACAACAAAAAAGTCAAAGATATCCTGACCTAAGCAGACCTAACTTGACCTAACCAAACGTTGAATAACTAAGCCTAACGTGTTGCGAACACTATTGCTGGCTTCCCTAGAGACAAGCAGAACATGATAGAGCGCAGTTGAGCATTGAAGTGCATAGGATATTCGTATTGAGCACACATATCAATGCTAACCTAAGCAAACCCAACCAAACCTAACCTAACCAGACATAACCGATCCCAAGCTAACGTGCAGCGACCAGTATTTCTGCCCTCCAAAGTGCCAAGCAGAGCATAATAACGCAGAGTAAAGCGCAGAAATCGATAGAACCGCTGTGTATAGCTGAAGAGTCGAAGCAATCCAAACCAAACCAGAGCAAGCGTAACCGACACAAACGTACCCTACCTCAACCTATCGCACCGAGAACGCTATTACTGGCTTCCCTAGAGACAAGCAGAACATGATAGAGCGCATTTGAGCACATAAGTCCATATAATATAAGTGTTGAGCACATATGTCGGAGCTATCCCAACCTAACCCAATGTAACCTAACAAAACCAAACGTGATCTATCTAAACCTAACATGCCGCGACCAGTATTGCTGGCTTCCACAGAGCCAAGCAAAGCATGAGAGATGAGTGTCGGGCGCAGAAATCCCAAGAATCGCAGTGTCCAGCGGAAAAGTCGAAGCCATCCAAACATTACCTAAGCTAACACAACCTAACCAAACGTACCCCACCTCGACATAACGTGCCGAGACAACAGCTGCTGGCCGCCCCGTCGCCAACCAGGGCACACTAGAGGAGAACATAGCGCTGGCGTTCATAGAATATCTTTGCATATCGCGAAAGTCAAAGGTATCTCAACCTAACCCAAACAAACCTAACCTAACCAAACGTAACTTATCTCATCGTAAGGCGCCGCGGCCAGTGCTTCTGGTATTCCCAGAGCAAAGCAGAGAAAACTAGGTCACAGTAGGGCGCAGAATTTCACCGAATAGCAGTGCACAGCAGAAAAGTCAAAGCTACCCTGGCCTCGCATAACCAAGCGTAACACAACCAAGCGTAACATGACCCAATCCGATAGGGTGAGTTCGGTTGCGTTCGGTTAGGTTGGGTTAGGTTAGGTTTGGTTTGGATGGCACCGACTTTTGTGTTGCACGCTGCTATTCAGTGGATCTCTGCGCTCTACTGTGGTATAATATCATCTGTAGGGCTCTGGAGAGGCAAGGGATAGGGGTCTCGTGTCCTTAGGTGTAGTTATTCTACGTTTGGTTGGGCTAGGATTGGTCAGGTTAGGTACGGATATCTTTGACATTTGTGTTATGCACTTCTATTTGGTGGCCTTCTGCGCTCAGCTGTGCTCTAGTGTATACTGCTTGGCTCTGCGGAGGCCAGCAATAGTGGTCTCGGTGCGTAAGTTTGGGATATGTTACGTTTGGCCTGGCTAGGTTAGGTTAGGATTGGTTAAGCTATCAGTGACTTCTGTGCTATACACTGACACTAGGTCGGTATCTGCGCACTGCACTGCTGTACTCGCCTCTGCTTGTCTGTCGGGTGACCAGCAATGGTGGTCCTGGCACATTCGGTTGGCTCATGTTACGTGTGGTTAGGATAGGTTAGGTTAAGTTTGGATATGATGGCACTGACTTTTGTGCCACACACCGCTATAGGGTGGATTTCTGCGCCCTACTGTGCTCTAATGTCCTCTGCTTGGGCTTGAGGAGGACAGTAATGGTGGTCCGGGCAAGTTAGGTTGTGTTAGGCAGCGTTTGGATAGGTTACGTTTGGTCAGGCAAGGGCAGGATAGTTTTGACTTTTGAGCTATATACTGCTGTTCGGGGGGTTTCTGCGCCCTACTGCTATCTAATATTCCCTGCTTTGTTCTAGGAATACCAGAAATATTGGCCGCGATGCGTTATGCTCGGTTAGCTTATGTTTGGTTAGGTTAGGTTTGACTGGGTTAGATTGTTATATCTTTCTCTTTCGCGCCATACACTGCCATCATATGGGCCCAAGCGTTCTACTTTCCACTAATATGCCATGCTTGGAGAGACCAGCAATAGTCGGCTAGGCAAGTTAGATTGTGATTGGTTACGATTGGTTCTGTTAGGTAAGGCCACGTTTGGTTTGGATACCTTCAACCTTTCTGCTTTACACACCAATGGGGCGGATAGCTGCGGCCCACTGCGCTCTATAGTATTCTGCTCGGCCCTGGGGAGACCAGTAATAGTAGTCTCGGCCCGCTAGGTTCAGTTAGGATACGCTTCGTTACGTTATGTTAGCTTGGGTTAGGTTTGAGTACATTGGACTTTCGCGGTTTACACCGTTATTCGGTGGACTTCTACGTTCAACTGCGTATTGGTATGTCCTCGTTCGCTCTGCGGGAGCCAGCAATTGTGGTCATGGTACGTTAGGTTCAGTTATTTTACGCTTGGTTAGGATAGGTTAGGCCCGGTTAGGTCGGTTAATCTTTGACCTTTGTGCAATACGTTAGTATTTGGTGGCCTTCTGCGCCCTCCTCTGCTGCACAATACTCTGCTAGACTCTGTGGAGGCGAGCAATAGAGGTCAAGGCACGATGGGTTTTGTTAGGCTGCGTATGGTAATGTCACGATTGGTTAGGATATGTTAGGGCAGCTTTGATTTTTGTGTTGTACACCGCTATTTTGATGATATTTTCGCTACACATTACGCTACTGTACTCAGCTGGACTCTGCGGAGGCCACTAATAGTGGTCTCGGCACGTTAGTTGTAGCTAGGCTACGCTTGGTTGGGCTATATTAGTTTGTGTTAGGTGTGGATATGTTTGACTTTTGCGTTATACACAGCTATACGTTGAATTTCTGCACTCTACCGTGCTCTCATATGCTCTGCATGGCTGTGGGGTGACCAGCAATGATACCCTCCGCACATTTGGTTAAGATGGGTTACCTTCGGTTAGGCTAGCATAGGTTAAGTTTGGTTAAGATGTCTTTGACCATTGTGCTATACACTGCCATTCGGTGGATTTCTGAGCTCTAATGTGCTCTAGTATATTCTGCTTTGCTCTGGGGAGGACAGAAGTGGTGGTCTAGGCACGTTAGGTTGAGTCAGGTTACGTTTGCATGTTTTATGTTTGGTCAGATTCGGAGGGTGCAGCCATGACTTTTGTGCTGTACGCTGCTATTCGGCGGACTTCTGCGCTCTACTGCGGTCTAATATTCCCGGCCTTGCTCTGGGAATACCAGAAATAGTGGCCGCGGCGCGTTAAACTGTGTTAGGTTACGTTAGGTTAGGATAGGTTTGCTGGTATAGGTTGAGATAGATATCACTTTGTACCGTACACTGCCTTTCTATGGACCTCTGCGTTCTACTCTTCTCTAATATGTCCTGCTTGGCGATATGGGGGCTAGGAATAGTGGGATAAGCACGATAGGTTGTGACTCGTTACGTTTGCTTGTGTTAGGTTAGGCCAGGTAAGGTTTGGAAATATTTTACTTTTCTGCTTTACACCCCAATGCGGTGGATATCCGCGCTCCACTGTGCTCTAGCATATTCTGCTTGGCTCCAGGGGTACAGCAATAGTGGTCTCAGCACATTAGGTTATGTTACGCTGCGTTTAGGTATATTACATTTGGATGGGTTGGGTTAGGATAGCTAAGAGTTTTGTGCTGTATACCGCTATTCGGCGGACTTCTACGCCTTACGTTGCTCTACCGTACTCTACTCGTCGTTGGGGAGGCCAGTAATAGTGGTGTCGACTCGTTATGTTGAATTAGGCTACGTTTGGTTACGTTATGTTAGCTTGGGTTAGGTTTGGATGGATTCGACTTTCGTGGTTAACACTGTTATTTGGTGGACTTCTACGCTCTACTGTGCTCTAGTATGTTCTGCGCGGCTCTGGGGAAGCCAGCAATAGTGGTCGCGGCACGTTAGGTTTATTTATTCTACGCTGGGTTAGGATAGGTTATGCCTGGTTAGGTCAGGCAATGTCTGACTTTTCTGCTATACATTGCTATCTGGTGGCCTTCTGCGCTCTAATCCGCTGTACCATACACTGCTCGATTCTGGGAAGCCAGCAATATTGGTCAGGGCACGATAGGTTTTGTTAGGGTACGTTTGTTAATGTTACTGTTGGTTAGGGTAGGTTAGGGTAGGTTAGGGTTGCTTTGACTTCTGAGCTATACGCCGCTATTCGGAGGGTATCTACGCTATACATTGCTCTACTGTACTCTGCTCGGCTCTGCGGAGGACAGTAATTGTGCTTTCGTTATATTAGGTCGAGTTAGGCTACGTTTGGTTAGGTTATGCTAGTTTGGGTTAGGTTCGGATTGTTTTGACTTTCATGCTATATACTGTTATTCGGTGATCTTCTGCGCTCTACTGTGCTTTCGTATGTTCTGCTTCTCTATGGAGAGGCGAGCAACAGTGGTCTCGGGACGTTTGGTTGAGATGGATAATGTTTGATCATGTTACGTTTGGTTAGGTTAGGAGAGGGCAGCTTTGACTTTTGTGCTGTAAACCGCTATTCGGTGGATTGCAGCGCTCTACTCTGCTCTAATATGCTCTGCTTGTCTCTGGGGAGGCCGGCAATAGTGCTCTCGGCACAATAAGTTTACTTATGTTAAGTATGGTTAGGGCGCGTTTGGTTAGTTTAGGACAGGGTAACTTTGTCTTGTGTGCTATACGCTGATAGTCCTTGGATTTCTGCACTCTTCATTGCTCTACTATACTCTGCTCTGCTCTAGGGAGACCAGCAATAGTGGTCTTGTTCCGTTGTGCTGAGTTAGGTTGCGTTTGGTTACGTTATGTTAGTCTGGGTTAGGTTCGGATAGATTCTACTTCCGTGGAATACGCTGCTATTCGGTGGATTTCAACGGACTGCTGTGCTCTAGTAAGTTCTACTTGGCTCTGGGGTAGCCAGTAATAGTGGTCTCGGCATGATAGGTTGAAATAGGATACGTTTGGTTAGGTTACGTTTGCCCTGGTTAGGTTTGGATAGCTTCGACCTTTCTGCTATACAATGAGAATCCATGCTTCATTGCTCTCTACCCTCCTCTATTATGCTCTTCTCGGCTCTGTGGAGGCCAGCAATGCTGGTTGCGGCTGGGTTTGGTTACGTTTGGTTAGGATAGGACAGGTTGGGTTAGGTTAGGGTATCCTTGACATATGTGCTCGATACTGACTTGCTATGGACTCCTCTGCTCTACTGTGCTCTAGTATACTCTGCTCGAATCTGCGGATGCAAGCATTAGTGGTCATGGCACGATAGGCTGTGTTAGGCTACGTTTGGTTAGGCTAAGTTAGTTGAGGTTAGGTATGGATAGCTTCTACTTTCGTGGTGTAAACCGTTTTTCGGTGCATTTCTGCGCTCTACTGTTCCCTAGCATGTTCTGCTTGGTTCTGGGGAGGCCAGCAGTATTGGTCTGGGCACGTTAGTCTGGGTTAGATTGCGTTTGGTTAAATTACGTTAGGTTAGGTTAGGAAAAGGTATCTTTGAATGTTGTGCTATACACGGCTATTCGGTGGAAGCCTGCTCTCTACATTGCTCTCCTATACCCCGCTTGCGTCTCGGGAGGCGAGCAGTAGTGGTCGCCACACGTTAGGGTGTGTTAGATTACATTTGTTATGACCAGGATACGTTGTGTTAGGTTAGGTTAGCAATGACTATTGTGGTACATACAGTTATTTTATGGTCTTCTGCGGTCTTTTGTGCGGTATCACACTCTGCTTTTCACTGCGGACGCCAGGAACAATGCTCTCGGCACGTTAGGTTAAGTTATGTTGCGTGCGGTTAGGTTTGGTTTGGGTTAGGTATGGTTAGAATATTCTAGACTTTTGTGCTATAGGGTGCTATTCGGGCTACTTCAGCGATCTACATTGCTCTGCTATAGTCTGCTTAGCAGCCGAGTATCTTTGACTTTTGTGATATACTCCGCTTCTCGTTGGATTTCTACGCTCTACATTGCTCTACTCTACTCTGCTCGACTCCGGGGAGCCCAGTAATAGCATTCTCGGCATGTGTGTTTGAGTTAGTCTACGTTTGGCTAGGTTATGTTGGCTTGGGTTAGGTTTGGGTTGCTTTCACCTTTTTGCTTTACGCAGTAACGACGCGGATTTCTTTGCTCTACTGAGACCTAGTCCATTCCGCTTGACTATGGCGATGTCAGCAATAGTGGTGTAGGGCGGTTAGGTGGAGTGGGGTCACCTTCGGCTATATTACGTTTGGTTAAGTTAGGATAACATAACTTTGATTTTTGTGCCATAAACTGCTATTCGTTGGATTTCTGCGCTCTACTTTGCTGTATTATACTCTGCTCGATTCTGAGGTGGCCAGCAAAAGTGGCTGCAACACGACTGGTTGAGTTAGGTTACGTGTGGTTACGATAGTTTGGGTTAGGTTTGATAATGATAGCTTTGACCTTTACGCTATACAGTGCCGTACGTTGAATTTCTGCACTTTACTGTGCTCTAATATGTTCTGCTTGGCTCCGGGAGGCAAGCAATAGTGTTCGCGGCACGTTAGGTTGAGTTAGGTTACGTTTGGATATGTTGCGATTGATCAGGGTAGGAGAGGATGGCTTTGACTTAATTGCCATAGTCTGTTATTAAGTGGGTTTCTACACCCTACAGAGCTATAATATTTTCAGCTTGGCACTGCAAAGGCCAGCAATAGTGGTCTCGGCTCGTTATGCTGTGTCGGGTTACGTTCGGTTAGGCTGGGTTAGGCTAAGTTTTGTTAGGGTAGCTTTAGCTTTTTCGCTGTACACTACCTTACGGTGGACTTCAGGGCTCTACTATGCTTTAGTATGTCTTGACTGGCTTTGAGCTCGGCAGCAACAGCGGTCTCTGCACGTTGGATTTAGTAAGGCTACGTTTGGCTATGGTTTGTTGGTTTGGGTTGGACGTGGGTGGCGCTGCATCTTCTGATATACACTGCGATACCATGGATTTCTGCTTTCCACTCCCCGCATGTGTGCTATCTTTGGCTCTGTGGAGGCTAGCAATAGTGCCCGCGGCACGTTAGGTTGAGTTAGGTTACGCTTTGATATGTTACGATTGGCTTGGTTAGGGGTGGATAACCTTGACTTTAGTGCTATATTCTGCTATAAGGTGGGTGTCTGCGCCCTACAGTGCTCTAATATCTGCAGCTTGTCTCTGGGATGGCCAGCAATAGTGGCACCAGCACGTTATGTTGGGTAAGGTTACGTTCGGTCAGTTTAGGTTAGGATAAGTATGGTTAGTGTAGCATTAATTTTTCGGCTGCACACTGCTGTTCCGTGCGTTTCTGCGGTCTACTGTGATCTAGTATGTTCTCCTTGTCTCTGGGGAGGGCTGCAATTGCTTTCTCGGCACATTAACTTGAGTTAGGTTACGTTAGGTTGTATTACGTTTGGTCAGGGTAGGATAAGATAGCTTCGACTTTTATGCTGTACACTGCTATACCGGGCGTCTCTGCGCCATACATTGCTCTACAATAATCTGCTCGCCGATGGGGAGTCCACCAATAGTGGTATCGGTTCGTAAGATTGAACTAGGCTACGTTTGGTTAGTCTATGTTAGTCAGGGTAATGTTTGGATAGCTTCGACTTACGTAGTGCACACTGATTCGCGGTGGGTTTCTGCTCTCTAGTATCTTCTACTATGAGCTGCTTGGCTCTGTGCAGGTCAGCAATGTTGTTCTCGGCACGCTAGGTTGAGATAAATTACTTACGTTCACGTTACGTTTGGCCAGGTTAGGATAGGATAGCTACGAATTTTGTGCTGTACACAGCCATTCGGCGGATTACAGCGTACCACATTGCTCTAATATGCTCTGCTTGTCCCTGGGTAGGCCAGCAATTGTAGTCTCCGCAACTTATGTTTAGTTTGTCTGCGCTCGGTTAGGTAAGGCTAGAACATGTTGGGTTAGGATATCTTCCACCCATGTGCTACACGCAGAAATGCTGTGGCTTCCTGCGCTCTACTGCGCTCCAGTAAATTCTGCTTGGCTCTGTGGAGGCCAGCATTGGTGGTTTCGCCACGCAAGGTAGAGTCACGTTACTGATGTCTTGGCTAGGTTCGGAGATGTTTGGTTAGTATAGTTTTGACATTTGTGCTATACACTGCTATCCGGTCGATACCAGTGCACTGCGTTGCACTTCTAGCGTCTGCTTGCCTCTGGGGACGTCAGCAGTAGTGGTCGCAGCACGTTTGTTTGAGTTATGTTATGTTCGTTTAGGTCAGGTTGGGCTAGGATTGGTCTGCGTGTCTCAGACTTTTGCGCTATACACGGGAGTGAGGTCATTCTCTATGGTCTGCTGTGCTCTGGTATGCTCCGCGGGGCTCTGGGGTGGCCAGCAATATTGGACTCGCCACGTTAGGTTGAATTATGTTGCGCTTAGTTAGGTTTGAAGTGTCTGGGTTAGGTTAGGGTAGCTTTGGCTATTCCGCCATACATTCCCATTCTTTTGGCTTCTGCGCTCCACTCTCCGCTAGTACGTTCTGCTTGGCGATGGGGTGGCCAGCAATGGTGGTCTAGGCACGTTAGGCTTTGCTATGTTACGTTTGCCTATGTTGCGCTTGGTAAGGATGGGATAGGATCACTATGACATTTGTGCTATACACTGCCATTCGGAGGATGCCGGCGCTCTACGTTGCTCTACTATACTCTACTCGACTCTGGGGATGCCAGCATTGGCGGTCGTGGAACGTTAGGTTAGGTCAGATTGCGTTTGGATGTGTTAGGTAACGATGTGTAAGGTTAGGATGGCTTCGAAATTTGTGTTAAACACTGCCGTTCGGTGGATTTTTGCGCTCTACTCTGCTCTGATATGTTCTGCTTGGCTCATGGGAGTCCAGCAATGGGTGTCTCGTCTCATTAGGTTTAGTCATTCTTCGTTTGGTTAGGTTAGGTTATGCCTGGTTTGGATAGAATGGCTTTGGCTTTTGCGCTATACACTCCTATTCGGTGCATTTCTGCGCTCTACTGTGCTCTAACATTCCCTGCTTTCTTCTGGGAATATCGGAAATGGTGACTGCGGCGCGTTAGGTTGAGTTAGGATACGTTTGGTTATGTTAGGCTTGTTTGGGTTAGGTTGGGATATCTTTGACTTTGGTGCTGCACACTGCCATTCTATGTGCCTCTTCGCTCTACCCTCCTCTGATATGCTCTGCTTGGTGCTGGTGAGGCCCACAATAGTGCTCTCGGCACGTTAGGTTTTGTTACGCTTCGTTTGGCTGGGTTGCGCTTGGCTAGGTTAGGATAGGATAACCTTCACTTTTACGCTATTCACTGCTACTCGGTGGACTTCTACCCTCTATATTGTCCTACTATACTCTGCTCGACTGTGGAGAGAAAAGCAATAGCTGCCGTGGTGCGATAGGTTGAGTTCTGTCACGTTTGCGTGGCTAGGTTACGTTACGTTTGGTAAGGATGGCTTTGACTTTTGTGTTATATAATGTTATTCGGTGGATTTCTGAACTCTACTCTGCTCTAATATGTCTGCTTGGACCTCGGGAGGCCAGAAGTTGATGTCTCGGCCCGCTACGTTCAGTTATCCTACGTATGGTTATGTTAGGTTAGGACGTGTTTGGTTAGATTATCTCTGACTTTTGTGCTCTACACTTCTATTTGGCTGCTTTCTGCGCTCTGCTGTGCACTAGTATGCTCTGCTTGGCTATTGAGAGGACAGTAATATTGTTTTCGGCTCGTTCGGTTTAGTTAGGCTGCGTTCGATTGTACTACGTTTGGATAGGACGTGATCGGATATCTTTGACTTTAGTGCTATTCGCGGCTATTCGGAGGATTTTTACGCTCTACGTTGATCGACTCTACTCTTCTCGACTCTGGGGAGGCTAGTAAAAGTGTTCTCGGTCCGTTAGGTTTAGTTAGGTTACGTTCCGTTACGTTACGTTAGTTTGGACGGGTATGGATAGATTTGACTTTCGTGGTATATACTGCTATTCGGTGGATTTCTACGCTCTACAGTGCTCTATTGTGCTCTGCTTGTCTCTGGGGAAACCAGTAATAGTGGCCTCAGCACGATAGGTTGGGATAGGATGCGCTTGGTCAGCTCATGTTAGCAATGGTTAAGTTTGCATTGCTTCGACTTTTCTGCTGTACACTGCGATTCCATGGATACCTGCGCTCTACTCTCCTCTATTATGTTCTGCTTCGCTCTGTAAAGGCCAGCAATACCAGTCGCGGCACTATAGTTTGAGTTACGTAACGATTTGTTCGGCGCTTGGTGTTGTTACGTTTGGTTAGGTTTTGTTAGGTTGGCTTCCACGTTCGTGCTGTACACTGCAGTTCGTAGATTTTCTGCGCTTTACTGTGCTCTAATATATTCTGGTTGGCTCTGGAGAAATTAGCCGTAGAGGCCTCGGCACGTTATGTTGTGTTAGGCTACTTTTGCTTATGTTAGGTTATTTCCGGTTTGGTTTGGGTACCTTCGACCGGTGTGCTTTACACTTCAGTGTGGCGGATTTCTGCGCTCCACTGTGCTCTAATATATTCTGCCTTGCTCTGTGGTTGTCAGCAATAGTGGTCTGGGCACGTTAGGATGAGTCATGTTACGTTTGGTTGCGTTACGCCTGGTTATGTGAGGACAGGGTAGATTTGACTTTTGTGCTCTGTACTGCAATTCGGTGAAATTCTGCGCTATACTGTGACCCTGTTTGCCCTGCTTTGCTCTGGGAATTCCAGAAACGGTGGCCGCGGCGCGTTAGGATGTGATATGTTACGCTTTGTTAGGTTAGGTTTGTTAGGATTAGGTTGAGATACCTTTGACTTTCGTGATATGCAATGACATTCTATGGACGTCAGCGATCTGTTCTCCTTTAATATGCCCTGCTTGGCGACGGTGAGGCCAGCAATAGTGGTCTCGGCACGTTTGGTCTGGGTGGCATACGTTTGGTTATGTTGTGTTAGATTTGCTAATATTTGGATGGCATCGACTTTTCTGCTGGACACTGCGATTCTATGGATATCTGCGCCCGACACTCCTCTATTGTGCTCTGGTTGGCTCTGTGGAGGCCATCAATACTGGTCGCGGCATGTTAGGTTTAGTTTGATTTCGTTTTGGTTATGATAGGTTACGTTGGGTTAGATTGGGATTGCTCTGACATATGTGCTCAACACTGATATTATATGGACTTATGTCCTCAACTGCGTTCTGCCATGTCCTGCTTGTCTCTGGGGAAGCCAGCAATAGTGTTCGCAGCACGTTAGGTTTAGTTATTCTACGTTCGGTTAGGTCAGGTTAGTTCTGCTTATGTCATGGTATCTTTGACTTTTGGACCGTACATCGCGATTTTGTCGCATTGTTCGCTCTACTTTGCTTTAATATACCGTGCTTGACTCTAGGGAGGCCAGCAATAGTTGTCATGGCACGATAGGTTGTGGTAGTCTACGTTTAGTAATGTTACGATTGGCCATGTTAGGATAGGGTAGCTTTGACTTTTGTGCTATACACCGCTATTAGAAGCATTTCTTCGACCTGCATTGCTCTCCTGTACTCTGTTCAACTCTGGGAAGGCCAGCAATAGTGGTCGCTGCACTTTAGTCTGTGTTAGGTTATGTTTGTGTATGTTACGATTGGTTTGGTTAGGAGAGAGTTGCTGAGACTTTGGTGCTATTCACTGCTATTTGGCGGATATCGGCGATCCACTGTGACGTGGTATGTTCAGCATGGCTCTGGGAAGCACAGCAGTAGTGGTCTCGGCACGTCATGCTGCGATACGCAACGTTTGTTGGTGTTAGGTTGTGTCAGGTTAGGATAGGATATCATTGACCTTTGCGCTATTCACTGAAACGCGGCACATTTCTGTGATCTATTGTGCTGTAGTATATTCTGCTCGGCCCTGTGGAGGCCAGCGATAGTGTTCTCGGTACGATAGGTTGGGTTAGGCTACGTTTCGTTGGTATCTGCTTGTCTGTGTTAGGTTTGGATAGTTTTGAATATCGTGGCATAGACTGCGATTGGGTGAAGTCCTGCGCTCTACTGTGCTCGTCTATGCTCTGCGGGACTCTGTGGAGGCCAGCAGTAGTGTGCGTAGCACGTTGGGTTGAGTTATGTTACATTTGGTTGCATTGGGGATGGTTAGGTTAGGTTAGGGTAGGTTAGGTAAGGTTAGGTCAGGTTAGGTTAGGGTTTCTTTGACTTTTGTGCTTTACGCGGCAATGCGGCGGTTTTCTGTGCTCTACTGTGCTCTAGTATGTTCTGCTTGGCACTGGTGATGCCAGTAATAGCAGTCCCAGCTCCTTAGGATGTGTTCCTTTACGTTTGTCTATGTTACGATTGCTTAGGTTTGCAGAGGATAGCTTCAACTTTTGTTCTATACACTGTTGTTCGGTGGATTTCTGCGCTCTACTGCGATCTGATATGATCAGCTTTGCTCTTGCAAGGGTAGCAACAGTGGTCTCGGCAGGGCAGGCTACGTTGAGTTAGGCTACGTTTGGTTTCGTCGGGTTTGGTCAGTTTAGGTTAGGATATCCTTATCTTCGTGTTTTACACTGCGACGCCGCGGATTTTTGTAGTCCACTATGCTCTAGTATTTTCTGCTTGGCTCTGGGGATGTCAGCAATAGCGGTCGGTGCACGTTTGGTTGTGTTACGTTACGTTCGGTTACGTTAGGTCAGGATAGGTTAGGTTAGGTTAGGTTAGTTTGGGTTAGATTGGGTTAGACTTTTGTGCTGTACACTGCACTTCGGTGGATTTCTGCGCTCTACATTGGTCTACTATACCCTGTTCGACACACTGGATGCCAGCAATTGTGGTCGCGAAAAGTTCGGCTTTGTTAGAATGCATTAGATTGGGTTAGGTTACGTCGCATTAGGTTAGGGTAGCTTTGACTTTCGTGTTTTAAAATTCTATTAGGTGGAATTCTGCGCTCCATAGCGCTCTAATACACTCTGGTCGTATCTTGGGAGCCCAGCAATAGTGGCTGTGGCACGTTAGTTTGAGATAGGTTACGTTTGGCTATATGAAGATTTGTTAGGCTGGGAAACTATGGTATGAACTTTTGTGATACACACTGCCATACCGTGTATTCTGCTCTCCATTGTGCTCTAATATTTTCTGCTTTGCTCTGGGGAGCTCAGTAATAGTGGCCTAGGCACGTTATGTTGGGTTAACTTACGCCCGGTTATGCCCTCTTTGGTTATGTTAGGCTATGATAGCATTGACTTTAGTGCTATGCACTGCTATTCGGTTGATTCTGCTCTCTACTGTGATCTAATATTCTCTGCTTTGCTCCGTGGAAGCCAGAGGTAGAGTGCACGGCGCGTTGGTTTGAGATAGGTGAAGTATGGTTATGTCACGTTTAGTTAGGTTAGGAGAGGATATCTTTGACTTTGGTGCTATACACTGCTATTCGGTGGATTTGTGCGCTCTTCGTTGCTCTACTATAACCTAGTCTACTATGGGGATGCCAGCGATTGCGGTAGTGACCCGACAGGTTGAGTTGTGTTACGTTCGGTTATGTTATGGTCGGCTGGGTTAGGAGGTGACAGCTCCGACTTTTGTCCTATACACTGCAATTCGACGTATTACAGCTCTCTACATTGCTGTAGTATGTTCAGCTTGTCGCTGGGAAGCCCACCGATAGTGATGTCGGCACGTTCTGTTGAGTTATGTTACGTTCGGTTGGGTTATGATAGTTTGGGTTAGGTCCGGATAGCTCCGACTTTCGTGGTATACACTACCATTCGGTGGATTTCTGCGCTCTACTGTGCTCCACCATAATCTGCTCGGCTCTGGAGAGGCCAGCAATAGTTTTCGTGGTGCGATATGTTGAGTTACGTTACGTTCGCAACGTTACGTTTTTATGGCTCAGGAGAGGATAGCATTGGTTTCCGTGTTACACACCGCTATCCGGTGTATTCCTGCGCTCTACATTGCTCCAGCACGCTCGGCTCGTCTATAGGGATACCTGTAATAGTGGTCTCGGCACGTTAGGCTGAGCTAGGCTACGTTAGGTTAGGTTACGTTAGTCATGGTACTGTATAGATGGCTTTGGCTTACGTGGTATGCAGTGTTGCTCCGAGAATGACTGATCTCTACTACGTTCTAGTATGCTCTTCTTGGCTCTGGGGAGGCCGGCAATAGTGGACTCGGCTCGTAAGGTTTAGTTAGTATACGTTTGGTTATATGAGAATAGGTCAGGTTAGGTTAGGATATTTCTGACCTTCGTGCTATACAGTGCTATTTGGAGGCCTTCTGCGCTGTACTGTGCTTTTGTATATTCTGCTTGTCTCTATGGAGGCCGGTAGCGGTGGTCTCGGCACGTAAGGTTGTGTTAGGCTACTTTTGGCTGGGTTATGGTAGCTTTGGTTAGGTTTTTGGTAGCTTCGATTTTCATGGTGTACACTGACATTCTTTTAATTTCTGCGCTCCACTGTGGCCTAGCATAACCTTTTCTACCCTGGGGAGGTCAGCAATAGTGGTGTAGGTGGGTTGGGTGGTGCGAGGTTACCTTTGGTTATGTTATGTTCGGTTTGGTTAGGCAAAGGCAACTTTGACTTTTGTGCTATACACTGATTCTCGGTGAATATCCTCGCTCTGCTGTCAACTAGTATGCTCTGCTTTGCTCTGGGGAGACCAGAAATAGTGGACTCGGCACGACATTTTTAGTGAGTCTACGTTCCGTTATGTAACGTTATGTCAGGTAATGCTAGGGTATCTGCGATTTTTATGCAATACATTCCTATTCGGTCGCCCTCTGCGCTCTACTGTGCTTTTGTACATTCTGCTTGTCTCTGTGGAGGCCAGTAACGGTGGTCTCGGCACGTTAGTTTGTGTTAGGCTATTTTTGGCTGGCTTACGTTTGCTTGGGTTATGTCCGGACGGCTTCGACGTTCGTGGTATACACTGTTATTCGGTGGGTCTTTGCGCTCCACTGTGCACAACTGTATTTTGCTTGACCCTGTGGAGTCCAGCAATAGCGGTCGCGGCGCGTTGAGTTGAGTTAGGCTACGTTTGGTAATGTTATGTCGGTTTGGGTTAGGTTTGGACGTCTTTGACTTTTCTGCTATACGCTGCGATTTTATGGATTTATGCGCTCTACTCCCCTCTCGTATGTTATGTTTGGCTTTTGTGAGACTAGCAATAGTGCTCTAGACACGTTAGGCTTTATTTGGTTACGTTTTGCTATGTCACGTTTTGTAAATTTTGAGTGGGGGAACTTTGACTTTATGCTGTTCACTGCTATTCGGCGGACTTCAGCGCTCTACTATACTCTGGTCGACTCTGGGGAGGACAGCTGTGGTGGTCTCGGCGCGTTAGGCTGAGTTATGTTACGTTCGGCTAGGTTACGTTTGTTTGGGTTAGATGTGGGTAGCTTTGGCTTTCTTGGCAAATACAGTTGTTAGGTGGACTCCTCCGATGTATTCAGCTCTACTGTAAACTGCTCGACCCTGGGGAGGCCACAAATAGTGGTCGCGGCTCGTTAGGCTGAGTTATGCTACGTTTGGATATGTTACTTTAGGTTGGGTTGGGATAGGATAACTCTGACTTTGCGCTATTCACAGATATTCGGTTGAGTTCTGCGCTCTACATTACTCTACTATACTCTGCTCGAGCCTGGGTTGGCCAGCAATAGTGGTCGCTGCGCGTTAGTTTCTGATATTACACGTTCGGTTAAGGTAAGATTGGTTAGGATAGGAGGGACTATCTACGACTTTTGCGCTGTGCAATGATATTCGGCGGATTTCTGCACTCTACTGTGCTATAATATATTCAGCTTCGCTCTGGAAGTGCCAGCAATAGTGGTATCGTCACGTTACTTTGAGTTTGGCTACGTTATGTTTGGTTAGGTTGGGTCAGGGTAGGTAGAGATATCTGTAACTTTTGCGATTTACACTACAATCCGGCGGGATTCTGGGCTCTACTCCACTGTTGTATATTCTGCTAGGCTGTGTGGAGGTCAGAAATAGTGGTCTAGGCACGTTATGTTGGGTTAGCCAACGTTTGGTTAGGTTATGTTCGTTTGGGTTTGCCTCGGATAGGATTGACTTTCGTGGTATCCACTGCTACTCGGTGCATTTCGGAGCTCTACTATTCTCTGCTCAACCCTTGGGAGGCCAGCAACTGCTGTCACGTCTCCATGGGATGTGTTTCGTTACGTTTGTGTATGTTACGATTAGTTAGGTTTGTAGAGGATAGCTCTAACTTTTGCACTGTACACTGTTGTTCGGTTGATTTCTGCGCTCTTCTGCAATCTGGTATGTTCTGGTTGACTCTGGGGAGGCCAGCGACAGTGGTCTCGGCAAGTGAGTTTGAGACGGATAACGTTTGGTTTTGTCACGTTTTGTTAGGTTGGGATAGGGTAGCATCGACTTTCATGCTGTCCACAGCCATTTGGTGGATTTCGGCGTCCTGCGTTGCTCTAGTATGCCCTGCATGTTCCTGTGGAGGACGGAAATATTTTTCTCGGCACGATAAGTTTAGTTATGTTACGCTTCGCTTGACGATGTCAGGGCAGGTTAGTTTTGGATATGTTTGGCTTTTGTGCAGCACACTGCAATGCTGTGGGTTACTGCACCCTACTGCGCTCTATTCTATTCTGCTTAGCTCTGGGGTAGCAGGTGAGTGTGGTCTTCGCAAGTTGAGGTAGACTGCGTTTGGTTAGGTTACGTTTGATTAGGTTAGGATAGGATGGCTCTGACTGTTGTGCTATACACTGCTATTCGGAGGATTTCTGCGCTCCACTCTGCTATAATATGTTCCGCTTGGCTCTGAGGACGACAGCGATGGAGGCCACGTCTCGATAGGCTTAGCTACTCAACGTTTGGTTAGGCTAGGTTTTGCCTGGTTAGGTTAGAATGCTTTTGACTTTTGTGCAATACATTGTTATTTGGTGGCTTACTTCGCTCAACTTGTCTCTACTACACTCTGCTCGTCTCTGGGGCGGCCAGCAATAGTTGTCGTGGCACGATAGGTTGTGCTGCGCTACGTATGGTAATGTTACGATTAGTTGGGTCAGAATATGAGAGCTTCGACTTTTATGCTATGCACCGCTATTCGGTGGACTGCTGCTCACTACATTGCTCTAATAAGTTCTGCTCGGTTCTGGGGTGGGCAGCAATTGTTGTCTCGGTACTTTGGGATGAGTTAGGTTACGCTTGGTTACGTTACGTTCAGTGAGGTTAGGATAGGGTAGCTTCGACTTTTGCTCTTTACACTGCTATACGGATGATTTCTGGGCTCGACAGTGCACTAACATTTTCTGCTTGGCACAGTGGAGACTAGCAATGGTGGCTTCGGCACGTTAGGTTGAGTTATTTTACGTTCGGTTGGGTACGGTAGTTTGGGTTAGGCTTGGATAGTTCTGACTTTCGTGGTAGGCACTACTATCCGGCGGATTTCTGCTCTCTTCATTGCTCGATTATACTCTGCTCGACTCTGCGGAGGCAAACAATATGGGCTGTGGCGTGATGCGTTGAGTTAGGTTACGTTTGGTTTGGTTAAGTTAGGATGCGTTTGGTTAGGATGGCTTTGGCGCTTGTGCTATACACTGCTATTCTGTGGATTTCTTCTTTCTGCTGTGCTGCAATATTTTCTGCTTTGCTCTCGGGAGGGAAGCAATAGAGGTCTCGGCTGTATTGGTTAAGCTATTCTACGTTTGGTTAAGTTAGGCTAGGTCAGGTTAGGCTCTGGTGTCTTTGACTTTTGCGCTATACACTGCTATCCGGTCGATATCTGTGAAACGCGCTGCTCGACTAGCATCTGCTTGTCTCTGTGAAGGCCAGCAATGGCGGTCGTGGCACGTTTGGTTTTGTTATGTTACGTTTAGTTTTACTATGTCTGGTTATTTTAGGCTAGAGTAGCTACGACCCTTGTGCTGTAGACTCCTATTCGGTGGATTTCTGCGGTGTACTGTGATCTAGTATTCCATGTCTTGATCGGTGAAATCCAGAAATTGAGACCGCGGGGCGTTACATTGCGTTAGGTTACATTTAGTTGGGTTATGGTTGTTTGGGTTAGGTTGGGATATCTCTGACTTTCGTGCTATACACTGCCATTCTATGGTCCTGTTTGCTCTACTGTGCTCTACTAGACTCTGCTCGACTCTGGAGAGGCCAGCGATAGTATTCTCGGCACGTTATGTTTAGTTAGGATACGTTCGGTTATGTTGGGTTAAGAGAGGTTAGGATAGGTTTTCTTTTGCTTTGTGCTACAGACGGCAATGCGGTGGATTACTGCAGTCTACTGAGCCTTAGCATATTCTGCTTGGCTCTGGGGATGCAAGTAGTAGTGTGCTCGGCGCGTTAGGTTCCGACAAGCCACGCTCGGTTATGTTACGTTTGGTTACGTTGGGATAGGATAGCTTCGATTATTGTGCTTTGCACTGCGATTCCATGTACTTCTGCGCTCTGCCTTCTTCTTATATGTTCTGCTTGGCTCTGAGGAAGGCAGCAATGGTTGTCTCGGAACGATAGGAAGGGTTGTGTTACGTTTGGTTACGTTACGTTTGGTTAGGTTATAACAGGATACCATAGACTTTTCTCCTGTACACTGCTGTTCGGTGGATGCCTACGCTCTATATTACTCTACTATACTCTGCTCGACTCTCGGGTGGCCAACAAAATTCGACGCGGCACGTTGGGTTAAGTTAGATTACGTTCGTTTGCGTTAGGTTACTTCGTGTTAGGTTACGATGGCCTCGTATTTTGTGCTACACACTGCTATTCTATGAAGTTCTGCGCTCTTCTGTGCGCTGTCACACTCTATTTGACTCGGTGAACCCCAGGAATAGTGCTCTCGGCAGGTTCGGTTGAGTTAAGTTACGTTTGATTATGCTAGGTTTGGTTAAGTTTGGTCAGGTGATATTTGACTTTTTTGATATACACTGCTGTTCGGTAGATTTCAGCGTTTTACATTGCTCTGCTATAACCTGCCTAGCTTTCGTGAGGCCAGCAATAGCGGACGTGGCACGTAAGTTTGTGTTGCTTTACGTCCGCTTTTGTTACGTTTGGATACGTTTGGACAGGATAGCTTTGACCTTTGTGCTACATACTGCTACTCGTTGCGTTTCTGCGCTCTACTGTGCTTTAATATGCACTGCTTGGAGCTGTGGATGCCAGCAATTGATGTCTCAGCACGTTTGATTTGGTTATATTACGTTTTGTAGTGTTACGATTGGTTTGTTTGGGAGAGGATAGCTATGACTTTTGTGCTGTACACTGCTATTCCGTGGACTTCTGCGCCCTACTACGCTTTAGTATATTCTGCTTGGCTCTGCGGATGTCAGCAACATTTGTCTAGGCGCGTTAGGTTGAGTTATGTCACGTTTGGTTTTGTTATGTTTGGTTATGTTAGGCCAGGATAGCTTACACTTTTCTGCTATACACTGCCATTCAGTGGATTCCCGCTGTCCACTATGCTGTAATATGTTCCGCTTGGCTCTGGGGACGACAGCGATAGAGGTCTCGGCTCGTCAGGTTTAGCTATTCTAGGTTTGGTTATGCTAGGT
Organism: Eufriesea mexicana; assembly: GCF_001483705.2. NCBI lineage: Eukaryota > Metazoa > Arthropoda > Insecta > Hymenoptera > Apidae > Eufriesea > Eufriesea mexicana. The sequence continues at coordinate 32,106 of NW_016910005.1, forward strand.
TTTGTCTGGATAGGTTAGAATGTCTTTGACTTTGGTGCCATACATTGTTATTTGGTGGCTTCCTGCGCTCTACTTGGCTCTGTTATACTCTGCTCGTCTCTAGGAAGACCAGCAATTGTGGTCGCGGCACGTTTGTTTGAGTTAGGCTGCGTTTGGTTAGGTTTGGTTAGGTCAAGTATCGTCAGAATAGCGTTGACATTTGTGCTATACTCTGATCTTCGGCGGCTCTCTGCGATCTACATTGATCTACTATACTGGGCGCGGCTCTCGGGAGGCCTGCAAAAATTGTCGCGGGGCATTAGGTTGTGCTAGGATACGTTCGGCTACGTTAGGTCAAGCTGCGTTATGTTAGGGTAGCTTTGACTTTCCCGCTATAAGCTGTTATCAGGTGGAGTTCCGCTCTACACTGTGCTCTACTATACTCTGCTCGAATCTCGAAGCCCAGCAGGAGTGGTTGCAACACGTTACTTTCTGTTATGTTACGTTTGGCTGTGTTGCGATCTGCCATGTTAGGAAATAATGGCTTTAACATTTGAGTTGTACACATCTATCCGTCGGGTTTCTGCGCTCTACTGTGCTCTAATATACTCTGCTTTGCTCTGCGGAGGTCAGCAATGCTGGTCTGCGCACGTTAGGTTGGGTTAAGCTACGTTTGGTTATGTTGCGATTGGTAAGGTTAGGGCAGGACAGCTTTGACTTTCGTGCTATACACCAATGATCGGTGGGCTTCTGCGCCCTACACTGCTCTACAATACTCTATTCGGCGCTGGGAAGGCCGGTAATGATTGTCTCGGCAAGTTAGTTTGAGATATGCTACGGTCGGTTAGGCTATGTTGGGTTCGCTTAGGCATGGATAGCTTTGCCTTTCGTGGTATAAACTGTTCTTCGGTGGACCTCTGGGCTCCACTGTGACCTAGTATGTTCTGCTTGTCTCTGGGGAATCAAGAAACAGTGGTCTCGACAAGTTAGGTTGAGGTATATAACGTTTGGCAATGCTACGTTCGGTTAGGTTTGGATGGGGCAGCTTTGACTTTTATGCTGTACACCGCTATTCGGTGGATTTATGCGCTGTGCATTGCTCTAATATGTTCTGCTTGTCTCTGGGGAGGGCAGCAACTGGGGTCACGGATCGTTAGGATGAGTTATGTTACGCTTGGTTACGTTACGTTTGGTCAGGTTAGGATAGGGTAGCTTTGACTTATGTGCTTTACACTGCAATGCGGTGGATTACTGCACTCTACTGTGCTCTGGTATATTCTGCTTGGTTCTGGGGATGCATGCAGTAGTGGCCTCGGCGAGTTAGGTTGAGTTAGGCAACGTTCGGTTGTGTTACGTTTGGTAATGTAAGGATAGGGCAGCTTCGACTACTGTGCTAAGCACTGCGATTATATGGCCTTCTGCGCTCTACCCTCCTCTTATATGATCCACTTCGCTCTCAGGAGTGCAGCAACAATGGTCTCGGTTCGTTAGGAACGGTTGGGTTGCGCTTGGATACGTAACGTTTGGCTAGGGTAGGACAGGATAGCTTTGACATTGCGCTATACAGTGCTATTCAGTGGATGTCTGCGCTCTACACTTCTCTGCTATACTCTGCTTAGCTTTCGAGAGGCCAGCAATAGCGGACGTGGCACGTAAGTACGGGTAACGTTGCTTCAGCTTTTGTTACGTTTGGATATGTATGGATAGGAAATCTTCGACTTTTGTGCTATACACTGCTATTCGGTGGATTTCTGCGCTTTTCGTTGCTCAACTCTACTCTGCTCGCCGCAGGGGAGACCAGCAATAGTTGTCGCTGCACGTTTGGTTGAGTTAGGTTACGTTTGGGTATGAGTCGTTTGGTTATATTAGAACAGGAACGTTCTGACCTTTGTGCTATACGCTGTTACTTGATGGGCTTCTGCGCTTTCCTGCCCTCTATCACACTCTGCTGGTCTCTGTGGACTCCAGGAATTGTGGTCGCGGCACGCTAGGTTGAGATGTATTACGTGTGGTACTTTTAGGTTTGGTTAGGTTTGGATTAGGATAGCTTTGCCTTTTGTGCTGTATGCTGCTATTCGCCCGATTCCTTCCGTATGGTTGAGTCTGGTTGCGTGTGTTTGGGTTACGTTAGGAAAAGTTTGGTTAGAGCAGCTGAGACTTTTCTGCCATACACTGAGATACTATGGATTTCTGCGCTCTACTGTCCTCTAATATGCTCCGCTTGACTAGGTGGAGGCCAGCAACACGGGCCGCGGAACGGTGGGTTTAGTCAGATTACGCATCGTTGCGTTAGGTTAGGTTAGGTTTAGTCAGGATATCTCTGACTTTTGTGCTATTCGCTGCATTGCCATCGATTCCTACGCTTTACTGCACCCTAACATATTCTGCTCGACTCTGCGGAGGCCGGCAATTGTGCTCGTGGCACGATAGGCTGAGTTATGTTACGTTTGGTCAGGTTAAGTTAGCTATGGTTAGGGGGGGATTGCTTTGACTTTTGTGCTATACACTGCGTTTCTATGGGTTTCTGCGCTCTACTCTCCTATATTATGCTCTGCTTGGCTCTTTAAAGGCCAGTAATACTGATCGCGGTACGTTAGGTTGAGTTATATTACGTTTGGACAGGTTAGGTTGTTTTGGGTAAGGTCAGGGTAGCTTCGACTCTTGTGCTTAGCACAGCCCTCCTATGGACTGCTGTGCACTACTGTGATCTATCTTATTCTGCTTGTCCCTGTGGGCGCCAGCAATAGTGGTCGTGGCACGTTAGGTTGTGTTATGTTACGTTTGGTTTAGTTTGGTCTGGTTATCCGCGACTTTTTTGCTGCACACTGCTCTTCGTCGTATTTCTGCGCTCTACATTGCTCTACTATTCTCTGATTGACTCTGGGGAGGCCAGCAATAGTGGTCGCTGCGCGTTATGTTGAGTTAGGTTGCGATTGGTTATGTCACGATCGGTTAGGTTAGGAGATGATAGCATTGACTTTTGTGTAATACACTGCTATTCGGTGGATTCCTGAGCTATAATGTGAACTAATATGCTCTGCTTTGCTCTGGGGAGGCCAGTGATAGTGTTCTCGTCCGGTTAGCTTGAGATAGGTCACGTTTGGTTAGGTTACGTTTGCTAAAGTTATGTTTGGATTTCTTCGACTTTTCTGCTGTACACTGCGATTAAATGGATTTCTGCTCTCCACCCTCCTCTAATACGTTCCGCCTGGCTCTGCGGTGGCCAGCAATAGTGGTCGCGTCACGTGAGGTTGAGTTATGTTACTTTCGGTTATGTTGCGATTGGTTAGGTTAGCAGGGGTTAGCTTTGACCTTTGCGATATACACTGTTATTCTGAGGATTTCTGCGCTCTACTGTGTTATTATATGTTCTACTTGGCGCTGGGGAGGCCAAAAATAGTGGTCTCGGCCCGTTAAGTTTCGTTAGTCTACGTTTGGATATATCTTAGGTCTCGTTGCTATGTTTTACATTTGACTCCTGTGCTATACGCTGCTAATTGGTGTCTCCCTGCGCTCCACTGTGCCCGAGTATGTACTTCTTGGCTCAGGAGATTTCAGCGACAGTCGTCTCGGAGCGTTAGGTTAAGTTAGGATACGCACCATTTTTTTACGCTTGGATGTGTTAGGACAAGATAACTTTGACTTTTGCGAAATACACTGCTACTCTGTCGATTTCTGCAATCGACATAGCTCTACTATACTCTGCTCGACACGGGGAGGGCCAGAAATTGTGTCCGTGCTACGAAAGGTTGGGTAGGTTACCTTTTGGTCAAGTTACTTTAGGTTAGGGCAGGAGTGGATAGCTTCGACTTTTGTGCTATACCCTGCTATTTGGTGGACTTCTGCGCTCTGCTTTACACTAATATTCTCTGTTTGGCTTTGAGGATGACAACATTAGTGGTATCGCCACGTTAGGTTCGTTTACGATACATTTGATTGCGTTATATTGGATTGGGTTTGGTACGCGTTGCTTCGACTTTCGTGGTATACACTGCCATTTGGTGGATTTCTGCGCTCTACTGTGCTCTAGTATATTCTGCCTGGCCATGCGGAGGCCAGCTATGGTGGGCTCGGCTCGTTAGTCCGAGTTACGCTGTGTATGGTTTTGATACGTTTGGTTAGGTTAGGTTAGGTAACGTTTGGTTGGGATGGCTGTGACTTTTGTGCTATTCACTGCTATTCGGTAGTACCCTGTGCTGCGCTGTGCCCTAATATGTTATGCTTGGCTTTGTCGATGCTAGTGATGGAGGTCTCGGCTAGTTATGTTTAGTTACTCTACGTATGGGACGGTTGGCTTAGACCTGGTTTGGTTAGGATATCTTTCACTTTTGTGGTGTACATTTTTATCTTGCAGCATTCTGCGCTCTACTCGGCTATAGCATACACGGCTGGAATCTGTGGAGGTCAGCAACAGTGGTTGTGGACCGTTAGGTTTTGTTAGGCCATGTCTGGTAATTCCACAATTAGTTAGGTTAGGACAGGGCAGCTATGACTTTTGCGCTGTATACCGCTATTCGGTGGGTTTCTACACTCCACGTTGCTCTAGTGAACTTTGCTCGACTCGAAAGAGGCCAGTAATTGTTGTCTCGGCACGTTGGTTCGTGTTAAGCTACGTTGGATTGTATGTGTTTGCTTGTGTTAGTTCTGGATAGCTTCTACTCTTCTGCTGTACACTGCTATACGTTGAATTTCTGCGCTCTACTGTGCTGCGGTATCTTCTGCTTGTCTCTGGGGTGCCAGCAATGATGGTCTCGGCACGCAAGTTTGAGTTATGTTACGCATAGCTTGGCCGTGTTCGGATAGGTTTGGTTAAGATGGCTATGACCTTTGTGTTGTACACTGCAATTCGGTCAATATTTGCGCTCTAAAATGCTCTACTGGCATCTACTTGTATCTGGAGAGGCCGTCAATGGCGGTAGTGGCAAGTTTGGCTTAGCTACGTAACGTTTGGTTACGTTAGGTTCGGTTAAGTTTGGTTAGGATAGCATTGACTTTTATGCTATACACAGATATTCGGTGGGTTTCTGCGCTCTACAGTGCTCCACTACACCCTACTCGTCTTTGGGCTGGCCAGCAATGGCGGTCATGGCTCGATACGTTTAGTTGGGTTACGTTTAGTTAGGTTAGGTTAGGTCAGGGTTAGTTGGGATTGCTTTGACATTTGTGCCATGCACTGCTATTTGATGGATTTCTGCGCCCCGCTGTGCCCTAATACGTTCTGCTTGTCTCTGTCGATGCCAGCAACAGAATCGGCTCGTTAGGTTTATTTATTCTACTTTTGGCTAGGCCGTGTTAGGCCTGATTTGATTAGGATGACTTTGACTCTTGTGTTATACACTGCTACCCTGCGGATTTATGCGTTCCACTGTGATCTAATATTCTCTTCTTGGCGATGGGGACGCCAGTTTTAATGGCCGCTGCACATTACGCTGTGTTCGGTTGCGTTTGTTTCTGTTACGTTTGGTTAGGTTTGGACATGGTAGCATTGACTTTTGTGCTTTTCACTGCAATACTATATATTTAGGCGCACCGCATTCCTCTACTATACTTTGCTCGACTATCGGGAGGCGGCGGTAGTGGTCGCCGCACGTTAGGTTGAGTTACATTGCGCTAGGTTAGGTTAGGTTACGTAGAGCTGTGTTAGGATATCTTCGACTTTTGTGCCTCGCACTGGTAATCTATGGACTTCTGCGATTTTCTGTGCTTGTCCACGTGGACGACAGGAATAATGCTCTCTGCATGATAGGATGAGTTATGTTACGTTTGGTTACGGAAGGTTTGGTTAAGTTTGGTTACGATAACTCAGATTTTAGTGCTCTACCCTGCTATTCGGTGGATGGCAGCGATCTACTTCTCTAACATGCTCTGATTGGCGCTAGGGAGGCCAGCAATGATGGTCTTTGCAGGTTAGGTTAGTTTATGTTACGTTTGGCTGTGGTATGTTTGGTTACTCTAGGCTAGGGTAGCTCTGACTTTAGTGCTGCACAGAGCATTTCGATGGATTTCTGCGCTCTACATTGCTCTGCTACACCCCGCTCGACACTCGCGAGGCCAGCAATACATGTGGCGGCAAGTAAGGTTTAGTTAGATTACGTTTGGTTAGGTTAGGTTAGGCTAGGTTTTGTTAGGATCGCTTTGACCATCGTGCCGTACACTGTTGTTCGGTGGGATTCTTCCCTCTACTGTGCTCTAATCTAATCTGCTTGGCCCAGTTTGGGTCTGCAACAGTGGTCGCGGCACGTAATGTTGAGCTTGCCATGTCTGGTTATGGTATGTTAGTTTGGGTTAGATTTAGGTATCTTTGACTTTGCTGCTGTAAGCTGCGATTCTGTGGATTTCTGCGCTCCACTTCGCTCTAATACGTTGTGCATGGCAATGGGGCGGCCAGTAATAGTGGTCTAGGCAGGTTAGGTAGGGCTAGGATACGTAGGGCTATGTTACGTTTGGTTAGGTTAGGTTAGGTTGGGTTTGGTTAGGATATCTCTGACATATGTGCTCAACACGGATATTCTATGGCCTTCTGTGGTCTACTCTGCTCAATCATATTCTGCTCGACTCTCGGGAGTCCAGTAATAGTGGTCTCGGCACGTCAGATTTATTTTTACTAGGTTTGATTAAGCTACGTTTGCTTCGGTTAGGATTGGATAGCTTTGACTTTTGTCCTATAATCTGCTATACGTTGAATTTCTGCGCTCTACTACGCTCTAGAATATTCTGCTTGTCTCTGGGGTGGCCAGCAATAGTGGCCGCGGCAGGACAGTTTGGGATATGTTATGGCCGCTTATGTTGCGTTTGGGTAGGTTAGGAGAGTGTAGCTTTGGCCTTTGTTCTGCACACTGCTATTGGGTGGATTTCTGCTCTCTAGTGTGCCTTAATGTGCCCTCCTTGGCTCTACGAAGGCCATCAATAGCGGTCGCGGCACGTTACGTTGGGTGACGCTACGTTAGGTTAGGTTAGGTTGTGCCAGGTTTGGATAGGTTATCCTCGACATTTGTGCCACACACTGCAGTGCGTTGGATTACTGCGCTCTACTGCGATCTAGAATGTTCTGCTTGGCTCTGGGTAGGCCAGGAATGGTGCCCTCGGCACGCTAGGTTGAGATAGGTAACGCTTGGCTTGGCTTCGTTAGGATATGTTGGGTTAGGTGTGCTTTGTCTTCTGCCCTATACACTGCTATTCGGTCGATATCTGTGCACTACAATGCTCTACATGCATTTGCTTGAATCTATGGAGGCCAGAAATAGCTTTCGCTTCACGTTTGGTTTAGATACGTTACGCTTTGTTAGGTTGGGTTGGGTTAAGTTCGGCTAGGGCGGCTTTGACATTTGTGCTATACACTGCTATTCGTTCGATATCTGCGCTCTGCATTGCTGTACTAGCATCCGCTTGTCTCTGGGGAGGCCAGAAATAGTGGTCGTGGCACGTACGTTTGAGTTATGGTACGTTTGTGTAGGTTAGGTTCGATAAAGTTTGGTTGGTATGGCTATGACTCTTGTGCTCTACACTGCTGTTTGGAGGACTACTGCGCTGTGTTGTGCTCTAGAATATCCTGCTTGGCTACGGGGATGCCAGCAGTATTGGCATCGGCAGGTTAGTCTAAGGTAGGTTGCGTTTGGCTACGGTACGTTTGGTTAGGCCAGGATGCCACTAGCTTTTGTCCTGCACACTGTTATTCTGTGGACTTCTTCGCTATTCTGTGCTCGATCGCAATCTGCATGTCTATGTGGACGCCAGGAATAGCTCTCTCGGCACGTTAGGTTGAGTTACGTTACGTTTGTGTAAGTTAGGTTTGGATCGGTTTGGTTATGTTGGATTTGACATTTGTGCTATGCACTGCTATTCGCCGGAATTCTGCGCTCTACTCTTCTCTAATATGCTCCGATTGGTGCTGCACAGGACGGCAATAGTGGTCTCGGCACGTTAGGTTAAGATAGTCTTCGTCTGTTTCGTCTATGTTTTTTGGGTTAGGTGTGGCTTACTTTGAATCTCCAGGTATAGACAGTTTTTCGGTGGACTTCTGCGCTCTACTGTATCTCTAGTATGTTCTGCTTGGCTCTGGGGAGGCAAGCATTTGTGATCCCGGCGCGTTAGTATGGGATATGTCACGCTTGTTTTGGCTAGGATGATAGGTTTGGATAGGGTAGCTTTGACTTTTGTGCTGTACACTGCTGTACGCTCGATATCTGTGCATTGCATTGCACTACTAGCATCTGCTTTTACCTGGGGAGGCCAGCAATAGCGGTCGTGGCAGGTTCGGTTGTGTTATGTCACGCTTGGCTAGGATACGTTGGGTCTAGTTTGGTATAGGATGGCTTTGACCATTGTGCGATACTCTGCTATTCTGTCTATGTCTGCTCTCTGCATTGCTGTAATAGTATCTGCTTGTCTCTGCGGAGGACAGAAATAGTAGTCTCGGCTCGTTAGGTTTAGTTATAGAACGTTTGGTTTTGTTACGTTTGGTCAGGGTAGGACAGGATATATCCGATTTCTCTGCTGTACACTGCCACTCGGTGGATTTCCGCGATCTACATTGATCTACTACACCCTGCTCGACACTCGGGAGGCCAGCAATAGAGGTCGTGGCAAGTTAGGTTGAGTTAGGTTACGATTGGTTAGGTTAGGTATGGTTATGTTTGGATGGGATCGCCTTGGCTTTCGTGCTATAAACTGTTATTCGGTGGATTCCTGCCCCCACCTGTGCTCTACTCTAATCTACTTGGCCCTGTGTGCGCCTGCAGTTGTGGTCGCGGCGCGTTACGTTGTGTTTGCTATGTCAGGTTATGATACATTAGCTCGGGTTAGGTGAGGGTGTCTTTGACTTTTCTGCTCTACACAGCGATTCTACGGATTTCTGCGTTCTACCCTCCGATAAAATGTTCTGCTTGGCCATTTGGAGGTCAGCAATATTGGTGCAGGCACTTTAAGTTCGGTTAGGTTACGTTTGGTTATGTTACGCTTGGTTATGTAAGGTTAGGTTGGGTTTGGTTAGGATATCTTTAACATATGTGCTCAACACAAATATTCTGTGGACTTCAGTGCTCTACTGTGCTCAATCATATTCTGCTCGACTCCCGGGTGGCCAGTAATAGTGGTCTCGGCAAGTTAGTCTTATTTAGACTAGGTTTGGTTAAGATATGTTTGCCTGGGTTGTGTTTGAATAGCATTGACTTTTGTCCTATAAACTGCTATATGATTTACTCTGTGCTTGTCTCTGGGGCGGCCAGCAATAGTGGCCGCGGCACGACACGTTTGGTTACGTTACGTACGCTTATGCTGCGCTTGGTTAGGTTAGGAGAAGATAACTTTGACCTTTGTGTTTTACACTGCTATTCGGTGGATTTCTGCGCTATACTGCGCTATAATATTCTCTTATTGGCTCTGCGGAAGCCGGTAATTGTGGTCGCGGCACGTTAGGTTTAGTTACTCTACGTCTGCCTAGGTTAGGTTAAGCATGGTTAGGTTAGGATATTACTGACTTTTGCGCTATACATTGCTATTTGTTTGCTTTCTGCGCTCTACTGTGCTCTACTGCGCTCTGCTCGACTCTGGGGGGGGGGGGGGGGGCAGCATTAGTGGTCATGGAACGACTGGCTTCGTCAGGATACGCTTGGTAGTGCTACGATTGGCTACGCGTGGATAGGATAGCTTTGACTTGTATCCTATACTGCGCTATTCGGTGGGTTTCTGTGCTCCTCACTGCCCCCCCCCCCTGCACTCTGCTCGACCCTAGCTATTCCAGTAATAGAGGTCTCGGCCCGCTAGTTTGCGTTAGGTTTCGATTGGTTACGTTATGTTTGCTTGCGCTAGGTTTGTATATATTTGCCATTCTTGTTACAGGCTGTTTCTCGGCGGATTTCTGCGCTCTACTGTGCGCTAGCATGTTTTTCTTGGTTCTCGGGAGGCCAGCAATAGTGGTCTCGTCACGTTAGTATGAGACAGATAACGCTTGGTTACGTTACGCTTAGCTAGCTTCCGACAGGGTAGCTTTGACTCTTGCGCCATACACTGCGATTCTATAGACTTCTGCGCCCTAATTTTCTTAATATGTTATGCCTGGCCCAGGGACGCCAGCTACAGACTTAGTGGCACGTTAGGTTGAGTCACAATAAGCTTGGTTGTGTTAGTTTGGTTAGGTTAGGACACTATAGCTTTGACTTTTGTGATATACATCGCATTTCTGCGGTTTTCTGCTCTCTACTGCGCTCTAGTGTGTTCTACTTGTGCCTGTGGAAGCTAGGGATAGAGCTCTCGGCACGTTAGGTTGAGCTATGTTACGTTCGGGTAGGTTAGGTTTGGTTAAGTTTGGTTGAGATGGTTTTGACTTTTGTGATCTACGCTGCTACTCGGTGGGTTTCTGCTCTCTGCTGTGCTCTAGTACACTCTGCTTGGCTATCGGGAATCCAGCGATAGTGGTCTCGGCACGTTAGTTTAAGTTAAATTGCGTTTGGTCACATTTCGTTTGGGCATGTTGGGATAGAATATATGTGACTTTTGTGCTGTGCACTGCTATTCCGCGTATTTCTACGCTCCACTGATATCTGACTTGTTCAGCTTGGCTCTGGCGGTGCCAGAGATGGTGGTAACGACACGCTAGTATGTGTTATGTAACGTTTGGTTAGGTGCGGTTAGATTTGGTTATGTTAGGATATCTTCGACATTTCTGCTACACTCTGCCATTATATGTCCTTCTGTGGTCTACTCTACATTAATATGTTCCGCTTGGCGTTGGGGAGGCCAGCAAATGTAGCCGCTGTACTTTGGGTTGAGTTAGTTTTCGTTTGGTTATGTTACGATTGGTTAGGCTAGGAGAGGGTAGCTATGACTTTTGTGCTATACAGTACTCCACGTTGGATTTCTGCGCTCCACTGTGATCTAATACGCTCCGTTTTGCTATTGGGAGGCCAGAAGCAGCGGCCGCGGCGCGTTAGGTTCTGTTATATTACGTCTGGTTGCGTCTCTATTGGTCATGTTAGGAAGGTCTAGCTACGACTTCTGCACTGAACACTGCTATTCGGCGGACTTTTTCATTCTATTGTGCTCTAATTTGTTCAACTCGGCTCTGGGAGGGACAGCTATTGTGGTCTTGGCACGTTATGCTGCGTTATGCAGCGTTTGGTTCAGTTAGGTTAAGTCAGGTTAGGCTAGGATTTCCTTGACTCTTGCGCTTTACACTGAAACGCCGCTGATGTCTGTGATCCACTGTGATGTAGTATGCCCTGTTTGGCTCTGCGGACGACAGCAATAGCGGTGTAGGGCCGTTAGGTGCAGTTCAGTTACGTTTGGTTATGTTATATTCGTTTGGGTTAGGTTTAGATAGATTTCACTTCTCTGCTATACACTGCTACTCGTTGGACTTCTGCGTCTTAGCTGTGCCCTAATTTGCTCCGCATGACTATGTGGAGTCCAGCAGTAGAGGTCTCGGCACGTTGGGTTGAGTTTTAAGTGTTCGGATATGTTATGTTAGTATAGGTTAGCTCTGGGTAGCTTTTACTTTCGTGGTATACACCGTTATTCTGTGAATATCTGCCCTCTGCTATACTCTGCTCGACTCTGGGAGGGCCAGCAATAGCTATAGCGGTTCCTTTGGTTGTGTTAGGTTACGTGTGTGTATGTTACAGTTGGAGAGGATATCATTGACTTTTGTGCTATACACTGCTATACGGTGGATTTCGGCGTTCCACATCGATCTGATATGTGCAACTTGGCTTTAGAAAAGACTGCAATAGTAGCCTTGGCACGCTGTGCTGAGTTATGGTACGTTCGGTTGGTTTAGGTTAGGCCCTTTTGGGTAAGGGAACCTTTGACATCGGTGCTATACACTGCAACGCCACGGATTTCTGTGACTTCCTGTGGTGTGGAATATTCTGCTTGGGTCCAGGGTGGTCAGCAGTAGTAGTGTAGGACGGGTGTGTGGTGTCGGTTTTCGTTTGGTTATGCTATGTTTGGTTATGTAAGGCTTGGGCATCTTTGACTTTTGTACCATACACTGCTAGTCAGAGGATTTCTACGCTCTACCGTGATCTAATATGCTCTGTTTAGCTCCGTGAAGGCCAGAAACGCAAGCCGCTGCGAGTAAGGCAGTGTTCGGTTACGTTCGGCTAGGTTAGGTTTGTTTGGGTTTGGATAAGTTATCTTTGACTTTTGCGCCGTACATTGAAATTCAGTGTAATTCTGCGCTCGACATTTCTCTACCATATTCTGATCGACTCTTGAGTGGCCAGTAGTAGTCGTCTCGGCACGTTAGGTTTAGCTTGGCTACGTTTGCTTAGGCTACGTTTGCTTAGGCTACGTTTGTTTGCGTTAGGTTAGGATAGCTATGACCTTCGTTGTATACACTGCAATGCGGTGGGTTTCTGCGCTCTACTCTGATCTGCTCGACCCTGGGAAGGCCAGCAATAACAGCCGCGGCTCCTTAGGTGGTGTTATGTTACGTTTGGGTATGTTACGATTGGTTAGGCTTGAAGAGGGTAGCTTCGACTTTTCTGCTATACACCGCGATTCTAGGGATATCTGCTCTCTACTCTCCTCTAATATGCTTCGCTTGACTCCGTGGAGGTCTGCAATACTGGTCGCGGCACGTTAGGTTGAGCTATATTACGCTTGGCTAGGTTAGGTTGGGTTGGGTTAGGTAAGGATATCTTTAACTTTTGTGCCTTATACTGCAGTGTGGCGGATTTCGGGGATCTGCTGTGCTCTAGTATATTCTGCTTGACTCTGCGGAGTTCAGCAATAGTGGTCTAGGCACGTTAGGTGGAGATAGGTTAGAATTGGCTGTATTATGTTTGGTTGCGCTAGGCTAGGACTGCTTCAACTGTTGTGCTATATACTGTTGTTCGATTGGCTTCTGCGCTCTACTGTGCTCTAATATGCTGTGTATGGCTCTGGGGAGGCCAGCAATACTAATCTCGGCACCTTATGTTGTGTAATGTTACGTTCGGTTAGGTTAGGTTGGGACAGTTTGGGTTGGGATATCTACCACCTTTGTGCTGTATATTGCATTGCTGTGGATTACTGCGCTCTACTCTGCACTATTATATTCTGCTTAGCGCTGGGGAGGCTAGAAATGGTGGTCTCGGCACGTTGGTTTGAATTAAGCTACGTTCGGTTATATTACGTACGGTTACGTCAGGATGGGGTAACCTTGTCTCGTGTGCTATGCACTGCGATTGCAGGGATTGCGGCGCTCTACTCTCCACTAATATGTCCTACTTATTAGTAGGACTTATTAGTAGGCAAGGCAGCAATGATGGTCTCGGTACGTCAGGATGGGTTAGGCTACTTTGGGTTACGATACGTTTGGCCATGTTGGGATATGGTAGCTTTGGATTTGTCCTATACACTGATATACGGTTGATTCCTGCGCTCTACTGTGCTCTAGTATATTCTGCTTGGCTATGGGGAGGCCAGCAGTGGTGTTTTCGGCATGTTAGGCGGAGTTCGATTGCCTTTGATTATGTTACGTTTGGTCAGGTATGGATAGGGTAGCTTGGACTTTTATGCTATACACTGCTTCTCGGTTGATTCCTGAATTGTACATGGCTCAACTATACTCTGATAGACTCTCGGGATACCAGCAATAGCGGCCGCAGGACTTTAGGATGAGTTAGAATACGTTTGGGCTGCTTTGGTTACGTTGTGTTAGATTAGGACAGATTTGACTTTCGTGTTACACACTGCTATTCTATGGACCTCTACGCTCCACTGTGCGCTATCACACGCTGCTTGTGTCCACAGGCGCCAGGAATAGTGGCCGCGTCAGGTTAGGTTGAGTTGTGGTATGTGTTGCTATGATAGCTTTGGTAACGATTGCTTGGTGTAGCTTTGACTTTTGTGCTATAGACTGCTATCCACTGTATTTCTGCGCTCTATATTGCTCTACTATACTCAGCTCGAATCTGGGGAGGCCAGCAATAATGGCCTCGCCATGTTAGGTTGAGCTAGTGTACGTTTGGTCATTCCACATTTGGGTATGTTAGAATATGCTACCTCGACTTTCGTGCTTTACACTGCTTATCGGCGGATTTTTGTCGTCTACTGTGCTCTACTACTATCTGCTTTGCTCTGGGACGGCCAGGAGCAATGGTCGCGGAACGCCATGTTGGGTTATGATGAGTTTGGTTACGTTAGATTAGGTCAGGTTAGGATAGGATACCTAAGGCTTTTGTACTTTTCACTGCTACTCGCTGGATTTCTGCGCTCTAATGTGCACAAATATGCTCAGCTCGGCCCTGGAGAGGCCAGAAATATTGGTCCCGCCACGTCATGCATAGATACACTACATTTGCATAGGTTAAGTAAGGTCAGTTTGGGTAAGGGTATGTCTGACGCTTGTGCTATATACCGCAATGCGGAGGATTCCTGAGCTCCGTTGTTCTTCCGTATATCCTGCTTGGCTCTGCGGTTGCCAGCAATAGTGGCCTCGGCGCATTATGTATTGCTATGCTACGTTTGCATATGAAAAGTCTGGTTACGTTAGGACAGAATAGATTAGACTTATGTGCCACTGACAGCTACTCGGTGCATCTCTGCGCTCTACTGCGCTGTAGTATGTTCTGCTTGACTCTGTGGTGGGCATTAATAGTGGTCTCGGCACGTTAGGTTGAGTTATGTTAAGCTTCGTTAGGATAGTTTAGGATGACTTGGTTACGATTTCTTTGACTTTTCTGCTACACACTGTTATTCGGTGGACATCTGCGCTCTACATTGCCCTACTATATTCCGCTTGCCTGTGGGCATGACAGCAGCAGTGTTCGCGGATTTATATTCAATTATGCTACGTTTGTTTATGTTGGGTTAGACCAGGTTAGACTAGGGTATCCTTGACTTTTGTAACATACACTGCTAGTCGGTGGATTTCTGCGCTCTAATGTGCTCCAATATGCTCTGCTGGTCTCTTGGAGGATAGCAATATTGGTCTCGTCACGTTATGTTGTGTTACACAGCGTTTGGATGGGTTAGATTAGGTCAGGTTAGGCTACCATATCTACGGCTTTTGTGCCATTCACTGCAGTGCGGTGGATTTCTGCGCACTACTGTGCTCCAGTGCACTATGCTGTTATCCGTGGGGCCAGCAATAGTGGTCTGACACATGATACGTTGGGTTAGGTTACGTTTGGCTAGGTTAGCATAGGCTACTCTGACTTTTGTGCTATGCACTGCTAATACGTGTACTTCTGCGGTCTAGTGTGCTCTAATATGCTCTGCCTGCCGCTGCGGTGGCCAGTAATAGTGGTCTCGGCACGTAAGGTTGAGTGAGGTTACGTTCCGTTTTGTTTGCTTAGAACGGTTACGTCAGGATATCTACGTCTAACTGCGGGGTTCCACAGGGATCGGTACTCGGGCCGATCCTCTGGGACCTCGCGTACGACGCCGTGTTGCGCACTCCCCTCCCCTGCGGCCTGAGCCTGACGTGTTACGCGGACGACACGCTGGTGATGGCCGCCGGGTCGAGTTGGGAGGAGGCCACGCTGTGCGCGGAAAACGGCGTGGCCCTCGTCGCGAATAGCATCCAGCGGCTAGGGCTGTGTATCTCCCCCGAGAAGACCGAGGCAATGTGGTTTTGCCATCGGCACCACGGGAAGCCGCCCAAGTCCCTGATGCGCGTCGGGAACGTCGTGGTCGAGATACGGGACCGGATGAAATACCTCGGTCTCCTCCTCGATAGCCACAGGAAATTCGACGAACATTCCCTCGCGCTGGAACCACGCCTGGAAGGTATGGCGGGGGCGCTGTGTCGCCTGCTACCCAACCTGGGAGGGCCAGACGGGAGGGTGCGCCGCCTCTACACAGGAGTCGTTCGCTCGGTGGCACTTTACGGGGCTGGATGGCGATCAGGGTCGTGCGTGGTTACCGCACGATATCCCACGAGGCCGCGATGGTCCTGGCGGGTGTCCCACCATTCGAACTGCAAGCGGTGGGGGAGGCCCGCATCTACGGCCTCCTACACGTCGGCGGCGGCGGTGCTCCTGAAGAGGGGTCCGTTTCTTTGTGGCGAAGGGTTCGAGAGTCCTTGATGACCGCCTGGCGAGCTCGGCTGAGGAAGCCGATTAGCCGGCGGCACCGGGCGATCGAGGCTGTGCTCCCGGTGTTGGATGCATGGGGGCGCAGCGGCAGCCGGCACACATTCCGCCTGACACAGGTGCTAACCGGGCACGTGTGCTTCGGGGAGTACCTGCGTCGTATCGGGCGGGAACGTGACTCGCGGTGTCATCACTGCGGGGAAGGGCGGGACACGGCGCAGCACACGCTGGAGGAATGTCCGGCGTGGGCTCGCGAGCGCCGTGTATTGTGTCGCGTGGTTGGTAGGGATCTTTCTCTCTCAGTCGTCGTGGCGCGGATGACGGAGGGCTTAGGTGCGTGGCGTGCGGTGGGCTCCTTCTGCGAGGCGGTTATGCTACAGAAGGAGAAAGCGGATGGAGCCCGCGAGCGTAGCGCGTGCTCCTCGCGCGTAGGGCGGCGGAGGCTGCAAGCGCGGCGCCGTAGGGCGGCGCGCGCACTGCCGGATGTGTTAACGCGTTAGACCTCCGCGTTCGCGAGCGACCATGTACCTACGGCCGGGGAGACCGTCTCTCTCCCCCATTGTAACCTAGGTCAGGGTGATCACGAGCTGACGTGTGGGGTCAGTTCGAGAGACCGTGGTCTGGGCGCGTGGCGTCGCGTGATGGTCGCGCGGCGTCCGCAGGGTATGCGTGCTTTGCGGCGCGGTGGTATGCGTGTTGTGTGCGTGTGAGTGTGTGTGTGTGTGCCTGTAAACGACCCGTCTCGCGCGCATGGACATGATTGTTTCGGGTGCGATTACCCGTCGCGCCGGGAGGGAACTGCGGTTGCGTCGCGGGGGCGTCCTGGCAATTGCGTCGCCGCGAAGTCCAGGGCGCACCGAAATGCGAAGGGCTGGTCATCGTGGGGGTTTTAGAGGGTAAAAATCCCCCATAATCCCGCCCCCTCCCCTAAGGGGGCCGGGTATCTGTGGAAGATTTCCCTCACGTGAAAAAAAAGGATATCTACGTCTTTTGTGCTATACATTGATATGCGGTGGAGCTCTGCGCTCTGCTGTTCTGATTCTGTTTGACGCTGGGGAGGCCAGCATAGAGGACTCTGCAGGTTAAGATAGGTTATCCTACGTTCGGTTATGTTACGTTTAGTGAGGTTAGGATAGGATAGTTTAGACCTCTGTCATATACACTACCATACGCGGATATCTGCGCTGTATTATGTTCCAATATTTTCTGCTTGGCGGTGGGGAGGCCGGCAATCGTGGTCTCGGCACGTATGGTTTGGTCAGGTTACGTGTGGTTAGGTTAGGTTATGCTAGGTTCGGTTTGCACATCCTTGAGTTTCGTACACTACACTGCTATCCGGCGAATATCTGCGCCCTGCTGTGCTCTAGTATGCCCTGACTGGCTCCGGGAAAGGCAGCAATTGTGGCCTCAGCACGTTAGCTTGAGTTAGGCTATGTTTGGCTGTGATGCATTGGTTTGGGTTAGGTTTGGGTAGCTTTGACTTTTCTGATATGCACTGCGATTCTACGGATTTCTGCGCTCGACTCTCCACTAATGCGTTCTGCTTGGTTCTGTGGAGTCCATCAATAGTCGTCGCGGCGTCTTAGGTTCCCTAGGGTTACGTTTTGTTGTGTTACGAATGGCTACGTTAGCAGAGAATAGCTTCGACTTTAGTGCTATAATCTGCTATAAGGTAGATTCCTGCGTCCTACAGGTCTCTAATATTTTCGGCTTGCCTCTGGGAAGGCCAGCAATAGTTGTAGCGGCACGTTATGCTGAGTTCGGTTACGCTTGTTTGTGTCATGATTGGTTAGGTTAGGAGAGGACAGCTTTGACTTTGGGGATACAGCCGGCCTTTATGTAGATTTCTGCGACCTAAAGTGCTCTAATATTTTCAGCTTGGCTTTGAGATGGCCGGCAATATTGGTCTCGGCACGTCAGGTTGCGTTAGGCTACATTTGCCTATGTTCTGTTGGCTTGGGTTAAGTTTGGGTAGCTCCGACTTTTCTGTTGTACAATGCGATTCTATGGGCTTCTGCGTCCTACGTCCAACTATAGTGTTCTGCTTATCTCTGGGGGGGGGGGCTAGCAATAGTGGCCGCGGCACGTTACGTTGAGTTATTTTACGTTTGTTTATGTTACGATTGGTTAGGCTAGGAGCGGATGGATTTGACTTTAGTGCTACAGTCTGCTATTAGGTGTATCTCCGCTCCCTACAGTGCTTTAATGCCTTCAGCTTGGTTATGGGAAGGCCGGAAATAGTGGTCTCGGCACGTTATGTTGAGTCAAGTTACGTTGGGTTAGGTTGGATTTGGTTATGTTTGGTCAGGATAGCTTTAACGTTTTTGATGTACGCTGCTTCCTGTCGATTTCTGCGATCTACTGTGCTCTAGTATGCCCTGGTTGGCGTTGGGAGGGGGGCGGGCGCCGATAGCGGTTTCGCCACGATAGTTTGAGGTAGGCTATGTTTGGTTCTGGCCACTTTTCTGGGTTAGGCTTGGGTAGCTTTGACTTTTCTGATATACATTGTTACTCTGTGGATTTCTGAGTTCGACTCTCCACTAGTGTGTTCTGCTTGGCTCTGGAGTGGCCAGCTATAGCGATCTCGGCCCGTTAGGTTGAGTTAGGGTACGTTTGGTTGCGTTATGCTTCTTTGGGTCAGGCTTGAATAGATTCCTCTTTCGCCGTATACGCTGGTATTCGGTGTACTGTGCTCTAGTACGTTCTGCTTGGCTCTGGGGAATCCTGCAATTGTGGTCTCAGCAAGATTTGTTGTTATAGGATACGCTTGCTTGTGTTATGTAGCTATGGTTAGGTTTGTGTTGCTTCGACTTTTCTGCTCTACACAGCGATTCTACAGATTTCTGCGCTCTACTCTTCACTATTATGCTCTGCTTGGCTCTGGAGGGGCCAGAGATAGCGGACACGGCAGGTTATGTAGACTTATTCCACGTTTGGTAAGATTAGGTTAGGCTACGTTCGGTTATGACAGCTTCGACTTTTCAGTTATACACTGCTATTTGGTGGCCTTCTGCGCTCTACAGTGCTCTAGTATTTTCTGCCAGGCTACGTGGAGTCCGGCAATAGTGGCCCCTGCGCGTTAGGTTGGGTTATGTTACATTTGGTGCGGTTAGGTTTGACTGCGTTCGGTTAGGGTGGCTTCGACTTTTGCTCTATGCACTGCTAATCGGAAGACTACAGCGCTCTATATTGCTCTGCTATAATCTGCTTAGCCCTCGCGAGGAAAGCAGCAATGGTCGTGGCACGCTAGGTTGGGTTACGGTACGTCTCCCTTTGTTACGTTTGGTTAGGGTAAGAAGGTATTGCTCTGACTTTTGTGCCTCACACTGCAATGCGGTATATTAGTACGATCTACTGCGCCCTAGTAACTTCTGCTAGGCTCTGGACAGGCCAGCAATGGCGGTCTCGGCACGCAAGGTTGAGTCCGGTTACTCTTGGCTTTGCTAGGTTAGGATACATTTGGTTGGGATAGCTTTGGCTTATGCTCTATACAATGACATTCGGTCGATATCTGTGCACTGCATTGCTCCACTAGCATCTGTGAGTCCCTGGGGATGTCAGCAGTAGCGGTCGTGGCGGTATTGCTTGGGTTAGGTTACGCTTGGTCAGGTTATGGTAGGTTGCGTTTGGTCAGGGCGGCCTAAAATTTTGTGATATACACTGACATATAGTCGGTACTTTCCCTCTGCTGTGCTCTAGTATATTCTGCCTGGCTACGGGGATGCCAGCAGTATTGCCCTCGGCACGTTAGTCTGAGTTATGTGGCGGTTGGTTATATTAAGTCTGGCTAGGTTAGGATAGGCTAGCTTTGACTTTTGTGCTATAAACTGCTGTTCGAAGGATTTCCGCGCTCTTCATTTCTCCACTGCGCTCTGCTCGACCGTGGTGACACCAGTAGTAGCGGTCGTGGCACGATAGTTTTAGTTATGTTGCCTTTGCTCAGGTAAGGTCAGGCAACGTTTGGTTATGATGACTTCGACTTTCGTGTCATACACTCCAATGCGGTGGATTACTGCGCTCTACTGTGCTCTAGCATATACTGCTTTGCTATAGGGAGTCAAGCAATAGTGGTCTCGGCGCATTGGGTTCAGTTAAGCTACCTTCGGTTATGTTACCTTCGGCTACGTTAGGATAGGGTAGCTTCGACTATTGTGCTGTGCACCGCGATCCTATGGACTTCTGCGCTCTACTCTCCTCTAATATGTCCTGCTTGGCTCTGAAAAGGACATCAATAGAGGCCTCGGCACGTTAGGAGGAGTTAGGTTACGTCTCGGTATGTTACGTTTGGTAGGTTAGGATGGGTCAGATTTGACTTTTGTGTTATGCATTTCTTTTCGGTGGATTCCAGCGCTCTACGTTGCTCTACTGCACTCCGCTCAACCCTCGGGGTGCGAGCAACAGTGGTCCCGGCAAGATAGGTTGAGTTAGGTTACGTTTAGTTAGGTGATGATTGGTTAAGCTTGGTTAGGGTGGTTGTGACTTTCGTGCTGTACGCGGCTATTCGGTGGATTCATGCCCTCGACAGCGCTCTTCTCTATTGTGCTAGACCATGAGAAGGCCGGAAATGGTGCACGCGGCACGTTACGTTGAGTTCGGCTACGTTACTTAAGGTTACGTTAGTTTGGGTCAGGTTTGGATACCTTCGACTTTTCCGCTGTAAAATGCGATTCAATGCATTTCTGCGTCCTACTGTCCTCTAATACGTTCTGCTTGGCTCAGGGGAGGCCATCAATAGTGGTGGCGGCACGTTTGATTCAGTCTGGTTACGGTTGGTATTGTTACGGTTGGTTTGGTTAGGATAGCGTACCATAGACTTTTGTGATACATCCTGTCCTTCCGTAGACTTCTCCACTCTTCTGTGCTCTAATATGATGCGACTTGCTCTGAAGAGGCCAGAAATAGTGGCCGCGGCATGTTAGATTGAGTTAAATTACGGTTGGTTGTGTTAGGCATGGTTTGGTTAGGACGGTGTAGCTCAGACTTTTGTGCTGTACACTGCAATTCTTTCGATTTCTGCGCTCTTCAATGCTATACTATACTCTGCTCGAAACGCGGGAGGCCAGCAACAGTGGCCGTGGCACGTTTGGTTGAGTTAGGTTGCATTCTGGTAGGTTAAGTTAGGTTAGGTTTGGTTGGGTTACATTCGACTCTCATGCCATACACTATTATTTGTTGGATTCCTGCCCTCTACTATGCTCTACTCTAATCTACTTGGCCCCGTGGCGTCCGGCACTAGCGGTCACGTCACGTTAGGTTGAGTTACATGACGTTTGGCTGGGCTAGGTTACGTAGTGTTAGGTTAGCATAGCTTTGACTTTCGTGCCACACACTGATATTCTATTGGCTTCTGCGCTCTTCTGTGCGGATATGACACCGCTTGTCTCTGAGGACGACAGGAATATTGCTCTCGGCACGTTTGGTTGTGTTATGTTAAGTTTTGTTGTGTTTGGTTTGGCTACGTTTGGTTAGAATGGCCTCGACTTTTGCGCTATTCACAGTTACGCGGACGATGCCAGCGTTCTACATTGCTCTGCAGCTGCCTGCTTAGCTCTCCTGAGGCTAGCTGCGGTCGTGGCACGCCAGGTTGTGTTACGTTGCGTCTGCTCAAGTTAGGTTTGGATAGGTTAAGACAGGATATCTCAGACTTTTGCGCTATAAACTGCTATTCGGGGCATTTCTACGCTGTACTGTTCTCTAATATGCCCTGTTTGGCGCTGCGGAGGCCAGCAATAGTGGTCTCGGGACGTTAGGTATAGATGGGTAACGTTCGGTTATGTTACGTTTGGTTATGTCAGGATAGGGCAACCATGACTTTTACGTTATATACCGCTATTTGGTGGACTTCCGCACTCTATACTGCTCTAATAAGCCTTGCCTGTATCTGGCGAGGTAAGCAATATTGGTGTAGGCGCGTTAGGTTGTGTGAGATTACGTTTTGTTATGTTGAGTGTGGCTAAGTTAGGATAGGATGTGCTTGACTTTTGTGCTATACACTGCTATTCGGAGGATTTCTGTGCCATTCATTGCTCTACTATGCCCTGGTCCACCCTTGGGAGTCCAGTATCTGTGTTCTCGGCACGACAGGTTGAGTTAGGTAACGCTTGGTTACGTTATGTTAGTCTGGGTTAGGCTTGGATAGATTTAACTTTCGCGATATACGCTGTTATTTTGGAGATTTAGGAGCTCTACTATGCCCAAGTGTGCTCCGCTTGGCTATGGGGAAGCTACTTATAGTGGTACGGGCATGACAGGTTTTTATAGGATACGTTGTGTTAGGTTATGTTAGGTCTGGTTAGGTGCGGATATCTTTGACTTTTGTGCTATACATTGCTACTTGGAGGCTTTCTGCGCTCTACATTGCTCTACTGTACTCTGCTTAACTCTGGGGAGGCCAGTAATAGTGGTCTCGGCGCGTTAGCTTGAGATGGAGAACGTTCGGGTATATTACGATTGGTTAGCTTAGGATAG
Source organism: Eufriesea mexicana (assembly GCF_001483705.2). NCBI lineage: Eukaryota > Metazoa > Arthropoda > Insecta > Hymenoptera > Apidae > Eufriesea > Eufriesea mexicana. The sequence goes on from NW_016910005.1 coordinate 54,572, forward strand.
GGCAGCTTGATCCTTTATGCTATTCACCGCTATTTGGTGGACTTCGTCGCTCTACATTGCACTGATATGCCCTGCTTGTCTCTGGGGTCCAGAAAGATATTCTCGGCACCTTATGTTTATATATGTTACGCTTTTCTTTGCTATGTTAGGACTGGTTAGACCAGGATTCCTTTGACTTTTGTACCGCACTCTGCAGTGAGGTGGATTACTGCGCTCCGCTGTGCTCTAGCACGTTCTGCTTGGCTCTGGGGAGGTCTGCAATGGTTGTCTCGGCCTGCAGGTTTGAGTTATGTTACGTGTGGCCTGGTTAGGTTCGGATGGGTTTCGGTAGGGTAGCAATGACTTACGTGCCATACACAGTTATTCCGTAGATTCCTGCCTTCCAGTGTGCTGTACTCTAATATGCTAGAACCTGGGGAGGTCAGTAACAGTCGTCGCGGCACATAACGTTGTGTTTGGCTATGTTATGTTTGGTTATGTTAGTTTGTGGTTGGTTAGGATATTTTCGGCTTTTCTGCTGTACACTGCGATTCTATGGATTTCTTCGCCCTACTCTCCTCTAGTATGTTCTGCTTGGCCCTGGTTAGGCCTGCAGTAGTGGTGGCGGCACATTTGGTTTAGTTTTGTTACGTATGGCAGTGGTACGATTGGTTAGGTTAGGACAGGGTGCCATTGACTTTTGCGCTGCATATTGACTTTCGATGAATTTCTCAGCTCTACTCTGCCCTAATATGCTCTGACTTGACATGGGCAGGCCAGAAATAGTGCCGGAGATATGTTAGGTAAAGTTAGATTGCGTTTGGCTAGGTTAGGTATGGCTAAGTTTGGTTAGATTATCCTTTACTTTTGAGCTATGCACTGCAATTCTGTGGATCTCTGCGCTCTACTATGTTCTAGTATGTTCTACCTGTCTCTGCGTAGGGCAGCAGTAGTGGTCTCGGCTCGTAAGTTTGAGTCATATTACGTTTGGTTATGTCACGCTTGGCTAAGATAGGATAGGGTAGCATTGATATTTGTGCTATACATTGCTGCTCGTTGGATTTCATCCATCTACATTACTCAAGTATACTCTGTTTGGATCTGGGCAGGCCAGCAATCGCAGTTTCGTCACGATACCTTCAGTTAGAGTACGTTTGGGTACGTTACGCTTGGTTAGGTTAGGATAGGGTAGCTTAGACTTTTGTGCTAAACACTGCACTTCGGTCGGTTTCCGGGCTCTACATTGCTCTACTGTACTCTGCTCGGCTCCCGGGATGTCAGCAATAGTGGTCACTGCACATTAGGTTGGGCTAGAATACGTTCGGCTGGGTTAGGTTACGATGTGTTAGGTACAGATTGCTTCACCTTTTGTGCTACACACTGCTCTTCTATGGACTTCTGCGCACTTGAATGCGCTGTCGCACATTGCTTGCCTCTGTGGACGCTAGGAATAATTCTCTCGGCACGTCAGGTTGAGAGATGTTACGTTTGGTTGTGTTAGGTTTGGCTAGGTTTGTTTATAACAGCTTTGACCTTTGTGCTACACACTACTGTTGGTCCGATTTCAGCGTTCTACATTGCTCTGTTATACTCTGCTTAGCTCCCGTGAGGCCGGCAAGAGCGGTCGTGACACGACAGTTTGGGTTACGTTACGTCTGCTTATGTTACGTTTGGCTATGTTAGTATAGGGTGGCATTAACTCTTATGCTATACACAGTTATTCGGTGGAATCCTGCGCTCTACTGTGCTATATTATATTCTGCTTGGCTATAGGTGTCCAAGGATTTTACTTCTGTGCTCTGCACTGCAATTCGGTGGATATCCGCGGTCTACTATGCTCTAGTATGTTCTGCTTGCCTCTCGGATGGCAGCAATATCGGACTCGTCAGGTAAGCTTCAGTTATATTATGTTCGGTTACGTCTCGTTTGGTTAGGTTAGGATATGATAGCATTGACTTTTATGCTATACACTGCTGCTCGTTGGATTCAGCGATCTACATTGCTCAAATATCGTGCCACGAACGCTATTTCTAGTCTCCCTGCAATCGAGTGTAGTATAGTAGATCTATGGGGAGCGCAGAAATACACGGGTTAGCAGTGTATAGCACAAAAGTCAAAGATATCCTATACAATCTTAGCCAAATGCGACATAACCAATCATATACTAACTCAAACTAACGCGCCGCGGCCACCATTTCTAGCCTCCCCAGAGCAAAGCAGAGAATATTAGATCTCAGTAGAGCGCAGAAGCCCACCGAATAGTATTGTATAGCACAAAAGTCAAAGATACCCTGACCTAAACAGACATAACCTGACCTAACCAAACATTGAATAACTAAGCCTATTGCTGGCTTCCCCAGAGACAAGCAGAACACGATAGAGCGCAGTTGAGCACATAGGTCCATATGATATCAGTGTTGAACGCATATGTCAGTGCTACCCCAACCTAACCCAACGCAAACTAACATAACCAAACGTAATCGAGCTAAACCTAACATGCCGCGATCACTATTCCTGGCCTTCACAGAGCCAATCAGAGCATAATAGAGGGGTGTCGGGCTCAGAAATCCGTAGAATCGCAGTGACCAGAAGAAAATTCGAAGCCATCCAAGCCTTACCAAAGCTAACACAACCTAATCAAGCGTATCCCACTTCGACCGAACGTGCCGAGACAACTATTGCTGGCCTCCCCAGAGCCAGGCAGAACATATTAGAGCGCAGTGAAGCGCAGAAATTCAACGAACAGCAGTGTATAGCAGAAAAGTGGAAGCCATCCTAACCAAACGTAACCTAACATAGCCTAACGTATCGTTACGTAGCTCAACCTATCGCGCCGCGACTAGTATTGCTGGCGTCCACAGAGCGAAGCAGAACATAATAGAAGGGAGTAGAGTGCAGATATCCATGGAATCGCAGTGTAAGGTAGAAAAGTCGAAGATACACGAGCCTAACCAGTGCTAACATAACTTGACAGAGCGTATCATATCCCAACCTATCGTGCCGAGGCCACTATTACTGGTTTCCCCAGAGACAGGCAGAGCACAATAGAGCACTCTAGAGCGTAGAAATCCAACCAATAGCATTATATAAGTCAAAAGTCAAAGCCATCCTTATCAAACGTAACCTAACCTAACCCAACCAAACGTAAGAAAACTCAACCTATCGCGCCACGACAGCTATTTCTGGTCTCCCCAGTGACGAGCAGAGTGTTGTAGAGCAATGTAGTGCGCAGAAATCCACCGTACAGCCGTGTATTGCACAAAAGTCAGTGCTACCCTGCCCTAACCTAACTAAACGTTGCATAACCAAACGCAACATAACTCAGACTTACGTACCGTGATCAATACTGCTGGCCTCCCCAGAGCCAAGTAGGGTATACTAGAGCACAGCAGAGCGCAGAAATCCGCCGAAGAGCGGAGTACAGCACAAAAGGCAAAGCTATCCTATACTAACTTTACCAAACGTAACATAACCAAACGCCATCTATCTCAAGCTAACGAGCCGGGACCATTTCTGCTGGCCTCCCCAGAGCAAAGCAGAATATATTAGAGCACAGTAGAGCGCAGAAATTTAACGGGTAGCAGGGTACAGCACAAAAGTCAAATACATCCCAACCATGCCTAACCTACCCTACTATGGTCAAACGCTACATAACACAACCTATATTGCCACGACCGCCGTTTCTGGCCTCTCAAGAGTCGAGTAGATTGTAGTAAAGCGACGAAGAGCGCAGAAGACTACCGAACAGCTGGGTAAAGCACAAAAGTCAAATCCACTCTAACCAAACCAAGCCTATCATAACCTAATCAAACGTCACCTAACACTGCAATATGTGCCGCGGCCACTATTTCTGCCCCCCCCCCCCCCCACGAATAACGGCGCATAGCGCAAAAGTCAAAGCAACCGATCGTTACCTAACCAATCGTAGCACTACCAAACGTAACCAAACAGATCCCAACGTGCCGCCAACAATACCGCTGACCTCCCAGAGCCAAGCAGAATATATTAGACGAGAGTAGGGCGCAGAAATCCACCGAACCGCAATGTACGGCGGAAAAGTCAAAGATACCTAGACCTAACCGGAACAGATGTAATCTAACCTAACGTAGCTTGACGCGACGTAATGTGCCGCGACCACCGTTGCAGGCCTCTCCAGGGTCTAGCAGGTTAGAGTAGAGCAGAATGGGGACTGGAATCCACCGAACGACTGTGTCTAGCACGAAAGCATAAGCTACCCACCAAACGTAACCTAACCCAACTCAACTTGCCACGAGCACTATTGCTCTCATATCGAGAGGTGAGCAGGGTATAGTAGAGCATTGTAGCACGGTCAAAGTTATGCTCTCCTAACCTGACCAAACGTAACATAACCAAACGAACCTGACAAAGCCTTACGTGCCTACAACACTATTGCTGACCTCCACATAACCAAGCAGAGAATATCGGATCACAGTAGAGCGCAGAAATCCACCGGCTAGCCACGTATATCACAAAAGTCAAAGTCATCCTAACCAAGCCGGGCCAAACATAGCCTAACGTAACCTAGAATATCTAAAACTAACGAGAAGAGTCCTGCACTGCTGGCCGCGCCAGGACCAAGGAGAACATATTAGAGAACAGTAGCGCGCAGAAGTCACCGAAGAGCAGAGTATAGCACAAAAGTCAATGCCGCTCACACCAAACGTACCCTAACCCAGGCTAACCGAAAGAAACATAACCCAGACAATCATGCCACGACCGGTATTACTAGCCACCCCAGAGACATACAGTTCAAATTAGAGCACGGTAGAGCGCAGAAATCCAACGAATAGCAGTATGCAGCAGAAAAGTTAAAGCTATCCTTTCCTAACAAAGCCAATCGTAACATAACCGAGCTTAACGTAACCAAAGGTAACGTGCTGAAGCCACTACTGCTCTCCTCCCCAAAGCCAAACAGAGCATATTAGAGCGCAGCAGAGCGCAGAAATCCACTGCATAATTGTACATAGACAAGAGCCATAGGTATCCCATCCTATCCTAACCAAGCCTTACCTAGCCAAACATAACATAACTCAACCTAACGTGCCGCGACCCCTATTCCTGGCGTCCCCTGAGACAAGCAGATCGTGATAACGCATAATAGGGCACAGGAGTCCATAGAATAGCAGTGCGTATCACAAAAGTCGTAGTTGTCCCTGCATAACCCAACATAGCTCAACAGAACCAAACGCAACCAAGTTCGACATAACGCGCCGCCACCGCCTTTGTTGTCCTCCAGAACAAAGCAGAACATATGGGAGGTGAGTGGGCCGCAGAAATCCATCGGAGCGCAGTGTGCAGCTGAAAATTCAAAGATATGAAGACCTAACTCAAACTAACGTAACCTAACCTATCGTGGCCAAACACAAGGTAACGTGCCACGGCCACTATTGCTCGCAATCCGAGAGTCGAGCAGAACAAAGTGGAGCAAAGAACAGCGCAGGAATCGGATAGCAGTGTTGTCCACAAAAGTGAACTTTACCCTGTCCTAACCTATCCAAATGTGATATGAGCAAACGTAACATTACTTTACCTAACGCGCCTAGGCAATTATACCTTCGCTCCGCAGAGCCAAGCAGAATGTACTGGAGCACAGTAGAGCGCAGTAACCCACCACATTACTGCGTGTAGCACAAGGGTGGAAGATATCCTAACCTAACATATCCTAGCCTAACCTAACCGAAAGAAGACTAACTAAACATAAGTTGCCGAGGCTACTATTGCTGGCATACCCAGATGCAAGCAGAGCATATTATAGCAATGTGGAGCGCAGTAATCCGCCGAATAGCGGTGTATAGCACAGAAGTCAGGGCTACCCTATCCTAACCTGGCCAAACGTAACATGGCCGTAAGTTATCTATCTCAACCAAACGTGCCGAGACCGCCATTGCTGACCTGCACAGAGCCAAGCAGCTCATACTAGAACACACTAGAACGCAGAAACACACCGAGAATCAGTGTACACCACGTAAATGGAAGCTATCCAAGCATTACCCAGACTAACATAAAATAACGAAACGTAGCCTAATTCAACCTAACGAGCCGTTGCCACTATTACTGGCCTCCCCATCGGCGGGCAGATTATCGTAGAGCAATGTAGGGCGCAGAGAGACCCCGAATAGCAGTGTACAGCATAAAAGTCGAAGCTACTTTGTCCTATCCTGACCAAACGTAACATAACATAACGTAACCTAACTCAACCCAATGTGCCGAGACCTCAATTGCTGGCCTCCCCAGAGACAAGGAAAACATACTAGAGTACAGTAGACTGCAGTAAACCACCGAATTTAATTGTACGGTACAGAAGCCTGAAATACCGTGACCAAACCTACCCTAACGCAACCAGTCAAATGTAAACTGACAGCACCTGACGCGCCGCGACAACTATTGCTGGGATTCCATAGTCGAGCATAGTATATTGGAGCCCGGTAGCGCGCGGCGGTCCACCGAATAACAGCGAGTACCGCGAAAACCAAATCTATGCAAACATAACGTAACCAAACGTAGACTGACTCAACGCAACGTGCCTAGACCGCCATTGCTGCCCGCCTCAGGGCCAAGCAGGACAAACTAGAGCACAGTAGCGCGCAGACACAGATATAATCGCAGTGTATTTCGGAAAAGTGTAAGGTACAAGGACCTAACACGAACCAACATAGCATAGCCAAATATAGAATAACGCTAACTACCGTGCCGAGACCGCTATTGCTGCCATCCACAGAGCCAAACAGGACATACTAGAGTACAGTTGCGCGGAGAAATCCACCGAACAGCAGTGAAAAGCACATAAGCTAAACCGACCGTTACCAAGCATGGCATAACCCAACCTACCCAATCGTAATATGACTCAACGTAACGAGCCGAGATCAGTATTGCTGGCCTTCCGAGAGACAAGCTGGAAATATTAGACAACAGTATGCCGCAGAAATCGACCTAGTAGCAGACTGTGGCACTAAAGTCAAAGCTGTCCTCTCCTATCCTAGCCAATCGTAACATGACCATACATAACCTAACTCAACATAACGTGCCGCGACCACCATTCCTGGTCTCCCGAGTGTCCAGCAGAACATATTAGCGGAGAGTAGACCACAGAAGTCCACAGAATCGGAGGCTATATCAGATAAGTCAACGCAACCCAAGCCAAACCCAAACCAACAGAACATATGCGAACATAGCCTGACTCAACCTGACGTGCTGAGACCGCTATTGCTGCCCTTAGCACAGCCAAGCAGGACGTTCTAGAGCACAGTAGAGCGCAGAAATACATCGAATAGCAGTCCACAGCACAAAAGTTAAAACTATCCTAACAAAACTTAGCCTAACACAGCCTAACCGAACGCAACCCGTCTCAACATAACGAGCCGATATCACCATTGCTGCCCCCCCCCCCTAGAGTCAAGCAGAACTTATTAGTGGAGAGTAGAATCCAGATATCCATAGAATCGCAGTGTATGTCAGGAAAGTCTAAGTTACCCAAGCCTAACCCAAACCAACGGAACATATCCAAACAGAGCTTAATTCAAACCAACGCGCCGAGACCGCTATGGCTGCCATCCACAGCGCCTGGCAGGACATACTAGAGCACAGCAAGGTGCATAGATGCATCGAATAGCAGTGTACAGCGCAAAAGATGAAACTATCCTAACCAGACCTATCCTAACCCAACCTAACGGAACCTAACCCAACTCAACGTAACGTGCAGGGATCACCATTTCTGACCTTCCCAGAGTCAAGCTGAAAACATTCGAGCACGCTGTGCCGCAGATATCCACATAATAGCAGACTACAGCACTGAAAACCAAGCTATACCCTCCTAACCTAATGAATGGTAACATGACCACATCTATACTAACAAAGTCTTACGTGCCGCGACCACGTTTGCTGGCATACCCGGAGTCAGGCAAAACAAGTTAGTGGAGAGTAGAAGGCAGAATCCGTAGTATCGCAGCGTATATCAGAAGAGTTATAGCAATTCAATCCTAACCCTAATCTACAAAACATAATCAAGCACAGCCTGACTCAACCTAACGTGCCGAGACCGCGATTGCTGCCACCCCCAGCGCCAAGCATGACGTACAAGAGCACCGGAGCGCGCAGAAACCCATAGAATCGCTGTGTATATCAGAAAGTCTAAGGTACACGTACCTAAGACAAACCAACAGAACATTACCAAACATGGCCTGACTCAACCAAACCGAACGTAGCCTGACACATCAAAACGGGCCGAGACGATCCTTGCTGGGCTTGCCGGAGCTAAGCTGAATGCATAGGAGCACTGTAGATCGCAGAAATCCTCCTAATAGCAGACTATGACACTAAAGCCAATGATATCCGCCCCTAGCCAGACCAAACCTAACTTGACCAAACCTAACATGGCTGAAGCTAACGTGCCGCGACAGCCATTGCTGTCCCCCTCCCCAGAGAGTCAAGCAGAACGTATTAGTTGAGAGTAGAACGCAGACATACATAGAATCGCAGTGTATATCAGAAAAGTCATAGCTACCCAAACCTAGCCCAAACCAACGGAGCATACCCGAACATAGCCTGTCTCAGCCTAACGTGGCGGGACCGCTATTGCTGCCCTCCACAAAGCCAAGCAGGACACTCTAATTCACAGTACAGCTGAGAAATAAACCGAATAGTAGTGTACAGCACGAAAGTTAATCACTTACCAACCGTAGCCTAGGCCTACCTAACTGAAGCTATCCTGACTAAACATAACGTGCCGAGATCACTATTGGTGGCCTCACTGGTGCTAAGCAGAGTATAGTAGAGCAATATAGAACGCTGAAGTAGTCCAAATAGCAGCCTATGACACCAAAGTCAGGGATATCCTAACCAAACCTAGCCAAGCCGTACGTTACCAAACGCAACATAACTCAACATAACGTGCCGAGAGCATTGTTCCTGGCGTCAACAGAGGAAAGCAGAGTATGATACAGCACGTATGAACGCAGGAGGATATAGAATAACAGTGTGTACCACAACAGTCAAAGCCAACCTAACATAATACAACGTATCCAGACAATTCAAAACGTAATGTAACTGTACCTAACGCGCCTAGCCCACTACCGCTGACTTCCCCATCGCAAACCAGGGCATATTAGAGGATAGTATAACGTAGAGGTCCATAGGACGACGGTGTATGGTACGAAAGTCAATGAATATCCCAACATAACCCAAACAAACTTAACCTTACCAAACATAACATAACACAGACAAACGCGCCGCGGTCACAGTCTCTGGCATTCCCAGATCAAAGCAGGGAATATTAGATCGGTGTAGACCGCAGAAATCCGAAGCATGGCAGCGTATAGCACGAAAGTCGAAGTAATACTATCTTCACCTAACCAAACGTGACATGGGTGGACGTTACGGAACGCAGCCTGACGTGCCACGGCCGCTATTGCTGGCATCACGACAGCTAGGCAGAGTATAGCAGAGCAATATAGAACGCTGGAATCGTCCGAACAGCAGTGTATAGCAGAAATGTCAAGGCTACACTTATCAAACCCAACAAAACCTAACACAAACAAATGCAACATAACTCAACCTAACGTGCCAAGAGCACTAGTCCTGGCGTCCACATAGACTAGCAGATCGCAGAAGTCCATAGGATAGCAGTGTGTAACACATAAGTCAAAGCTATCCTAACCAAACCTGGCCAAACGTAACATAGTCGAACGCAACTGAAAACAAGCTAACGTGCCGAGACCAGTACTTCTGGCATCCCCATGGACCAGCAGTATATACTGGAGTACAGCAGATCGCAGAAATCCACCGAGTAGCTGTGTACAGCACAAAGGTCGAAGCCATCCTAACCAAACTTAACCTAATCTAACCTAGGCAAGCGTAATGTAGCCCAAACGAACCTGCTACGACCGCTGTTGATGGTCACCCCAGAGACAGGCAGATGCTAGTAGAGCAACGCAGTGCGCAGGTATCGACCGGAAAGCAGTCTACAGCACAAAGACGAAGCTATACTGACCACACCTATCCGAACCTAGCCAAGCCGTGCGTAACCTAACTCAAGCTGGCGTGCCGAGACCACCATTGCTGGCATCCTCAGAGCCAAGCAGTACATACCAGAGCAGAGTAGATCGCGGAAATACAACGTATAGCAGTGTATAGCACAAAAGTCAAAGTTATCCAAACCTAACCCATAATAACGTACACTAACCAAACGTAGCCTGAATAAAGCTAACGTGCCGAGACCACTACTACTGTGCTCCCCAGAATCGAGCCGGGTATAGTAGAGCCATGCAGAGCGTGGAAACCCAACCAATAGCAATGTGTAGCACAGTAGTCAAAGATATCCTATCTTAACTTAAAAAAACGTAACATAACCAAACGTAACGTAACACAAACTAAAGTGCCTACGCCTCTATTGCTGACCTCCGCAGAGCCAACGAGAATATACTAAAACACAGTAGACCGCAGAAATCAGCCGCACTGTAGTGAATAGCGGAGGAGAAGAAGATACCCTAACGTAAGCTGACCTAATCGAACGCAACCAAACGTAACCAATAACAACCTAACGTGTCTAGCCCACTATTGCTGGCATCCCGGTCGTCAGGAGGGTCATATTAGAGGAGAGTGAAATGCAGAGGTCCATAGAATGGCAATGTATGGTACGAAAGTCTAACATATCTCAACCTAACCCAAACAAGCCTGACCTAACCAAACGTAACATATCCCTTCCTAATGCGCCGCGACAACTATTGCTGGGATTCCATAGTGGAGCAGAGTATATTGGAGCCCGGTAGCGCGCGGCGGTCCACCGAATAACAGCGTGTACCGCGAAAACCAAATCTATGCAAACATAACGTAACCGAACGTAGACTGACTCAACGCAACGTGCCTAGACCGCCATTGCTGCCCGCCTCAGGGCCAAGCAGGACAAACTAGTGCACAGTAGCGCGCAGAAACACATATAATCGTTTGGGTATTTTACGTTTATTCGGTGGATTCCTGCGCTCTACATTTCTCTACTAATCTCTGCTCGACCTTTGGGAGGCCAGCTATGGTGGTCGTGGCAAGTTGGGTTCATTTAGGTTACGTTCTCTGAGGCTAGGTTGGGTTGAGTATGATTAGGATAACTTTCACTCTTTTGCTATACACTGCTATTTGGTGGATTCGAGCGCTCTACTGTGCTTCAGTGTGCTGTGCATGGCTCTGGGGAGGACAGCGTAGGGGTCTCGGCACATTATGGCGAGGTATGTTACGTTCGGTTATGTTAGGTTAGCTTGTGTTAGGTACGGGTGTGTTCGGCTTTTGTGCTATACACTGCAGTGGGGTGGATATCTGCGCACCTCTGTCCTCTAATTTGTTCTGCTTGGCTCTCCGGTGGCCAGAAGTAGTGGTTTCTGCGCGTTAGGTTTAGCTATATTATGCTCCGGTAGGTTAGGCTAGGAAGGTTAGGTCAGGATTTCTTTGACTTTCGTGCTATACACTGCTCTTCGGCGCATTTCTGCGCTGTACATTGCTCTACTATACTCTGGTCGACTCTGGGGAGGCGAGCAATGGTTGTCGTGGCACCTTAGGCTAAGTTAGGTTATGTTTGGTTAGGCTGGGTTAGGCTACGTTTGGTTAGGATTGCCTAGGAGCACTGGTCGCTGTACGCTATTTAGAGCATTGCTACGCATGGTTAGGTTAGCTTAGGTCAGGTTAGGTTAGGATAACTTCGGCTTTTGTGCTCTTCACTGCAACGCAGTTGATTTCTGCGCGCCACTGTGCTCTAATACACCCTGCTTGTCTCAGCGGAGGTCAGCAATAGTGGCCTCGTCATGTTAGGTTTGGTTAGTCTACGTTTGATTATGTTACGTTAGGCTAGGTTAGGATATGCTACTTTGACTTTTGTGCTTTACGCTGCTATTCCGTGGACTTCTATGATCTACTGTGCTCTACTACATTCTGCTTGGCTCTGGGGAGGCCAGGGGCAGAGGTCACGGTACGTTATTTTGAGTCATACTACGTTCGTTGGTGTTAGGTTTGGTCATGTTTGGTTAGGATATCTACGGCTTTTGCGCTACTCACTGTAGTGCGGTGGGCTTCTGCGCCCCACTGTGCTATAGTACATTCTGCTTGTCCCTGTGGGGGCCAGTAATTGTGTTCTCTTGTGCTGTACACTGCAATGCGGTGGGTTTCTGCGCACCACTGTGCTCTAGTACATTCTGCTCGTCTCTGTGGACGACAGCAGTAGTGGTCGCGTCATGTTAGGTTGTGTTAGGCTACGTTCTGATATGTTATGTTTGGCTAGGTTAGGATTGGCTACTTTGAATTTGGTGCTATTCGCTGCTGTTCGTTGGACTTCTGCGCGTTAATAATGGTCGCTGCACGTTTGGCTGAGGTAGTCTGCGTTTGGTTGGGTTATGTTAGTTTCGGTTAGGTTTGTATAGCTATGACTTTTCTGCTCTTCACTGAGATTCTACGGATTGCTGCGCTCTACTCGCCTCTATTATATTCTGCTTGGTTCTAGGGAGGCAAGCAGTAGTGGTCGTGGCACGACGGCTTTGGTTATGTTACGTTCTCCTATGTTACCGTCGGTTAGGTTAGGGTGGGGTAGGTTTGATTTTTGTGCTGTACATTGCGATCCTATGGATTTTTGCGCTCTACTCTCCCCAAATATATTCTGATTGGCTCTGGCGAGGGCAGCAATATTGGTCTCGGCACGTTATGTTGATGTAGGTTACGTTTGATTACGTCACGCTTGGTTTGGTTAGGACTCGATTGCTTTGACATTTGCGGTACACACTGCCATTCGGTGGGACCCTGGGCTCTAATGTGCTCTATCTTACTCTGCTTTTGTCTTGGGACACCAGCAATAGTATTTGCGGCACCTTTGATTGGGTTATTTCACGCTTGGTTAGGCTATGCTTGGCTAGTATTTGTTGGGATAGCTTTGACGTTTGTGCTATACACTGCTATTCAGTGGATTTCTGCAATCATCTGCGCTTTAGTATGTTCTGTTTGGCTATGGTGGGGCCAGCAATAGTGGTCTCGGCAGGTAATGTTGAGCTATGTTACGTTTGGTTAGTCTAAGTTACGTTGGATTAGGTTAGGATTGGTGCGTCTTTTGAGCTGCACAAATCTATTCCAGGGTTTTTTACGCTGTACGGTGCGCCTTCAGATTCACCATGTCTCTGTGAACGCCAGAAATATAGGTCGCGACATGTTATTTTGAGCCACGTCACGTTCCGTTGTCAGGATAGGAAAGCTTTGTTATGCATAGCTTCGGTTTTTGTGCTGTACACCGCTATTCGGCCGATTTCTGCTATCTATACTGCTCTATTCTGCTCTATTCTGCTTGGCTCTGTGGAGGCCAGCAACAATTGTCTCGCCACGTTAGCTTGAGTTAAATTAGGTTCGGTTATGATAGGTTTGCTTGGGCTAGGATAGGATAGCTTCGACTTTTCTACTATGCATCGCTAATCTATGGATTTCTGCGATCTATCCTCCTCTAATATTTTCTGCATATCTTTTCGGACGCCAGGTATAATGGCCGCGGCACATTTTGTTGGGCTATGTTACGATCGGCATGTTTAGGCTATTCTGGGTTAGGCCAGGGTAGACTTCACTTTTCTGCTATATACTGCTACCCCATGTGTTTCTGCGCTCCCCTCTCCTCTAATATGTCCCGCTTGAACCCAGTGATGCCAGAAATACTGGCCACGGCACGTTAGGTTTAGTTAGGTTACGTTTGGCTATGTTCGGCTTCGTTGTGTTAGGTTAGGAAAGCTTAAACTTATTTGCTGCGCGCTGCTATCCTTTGGATTTCAGCGCTCCACTTCGCCCTATCATATTCGGCATGTCTGTGTGGACACCAGCAATATTGTTCGCGGCAAGTTATGTTGTGTTTTGCTACGTTCGGGAAGTTCAGGTTAGTTTGGGTTAGGCTAGGGTTACTTCGACTTTTCTGCTATACACTGCCGTTCTCTGGATTTCAGCGCTGTGCTCCCTCTAGTATCTTCATCCCGGCCCCCGGGAAGACAAAAATTGTGGTCGCGGCACGTTATGTTGTGTTGGGTTACGTTTGGTCGTGATAAGTTAAGATACGTTTGGTTAGGATGGACTCGACCCTTGTGCTATACACTGCTGTTCTGTGGATTGCTGCGCACTATCCCCTCTCGTATTCAGCATGTCTCTGGGGACGCCAGCCATAGTGGTAGCGAAGAGTTATGCTGTGTAATATTACGGTCGGTTAGGTTAGGCTGGTTTGGTTTAGGCTAGGATAAATTTGAATTTCCTGCAACACATTGCTGCTTTATGGATTTCTGACCTAAGCTCTCCTCCAGCATGTTCTTGTTGGATCCGGGGTGGGCAGAAATAGTGGCCGCGGTAAGTTAGTTTGATGTACGTTACGTCTGGTTATGCTTGGCTAGTATGTGTTAGATTAGGGTAGCTTCGGCTTTCCATTATGCACTGCTTACCTATCGCCTTCGTCGATTTACTCTAATCTAATATGTTCTGCATGACTCACGGGACGCCGGCAGTAGTGGTCGCGGCACGTTACGTTGGGTTATGCTACGTTCGGGACGATCAGGTTAGTTCGGCTTAGGCTATGGTACCTTAGACATTTCTGATATACACTGCTATTCCATGGATTCCTGCAATCTGCTCCCCACTAATATGCCCTGCCTGGCTCTCGTGTGGCTACCAATTGTGGTCGTGATGCGTTAGGATGTGTTAGGTTACTTCGTGTCTTGGTTCGGTTAGGTTGGGTTAGGGTAGGATATCTTTGTCTGATAGAGCCGCGCTGAATGTCGAACGAGACGGACGCGTTCATGACGCACCTACTATTGGTAGGGATTTTCGGCAGAAAAGTGCGTTTTCTGGTGCGTGGATTAGTGCCATTCTGTACGTGTGGTGCGTGGCTGCACGTGGCCGGGGACTCGCGCCGCCGAGTGCGTCGTGGTGCCGATAAAAATTGAATTTGTTTGCAAGTTTTTTCCTTGTCTTGTTGTGGCATCAACGAAGCTGTGGACACCGCTACGTCGCAGGTAGGCGAGGGACGGCGCCCATTGTCTGCCGCGGAGTCGCACATCAGCCCAACGATGGATACTTGCGCCGAGGGTCACACCACAATGCAAGCGGCGCAGCAGGGGCTTGCAACCCATACCGCGGTAACCATCCCGGGGAAGCCGGGCAATTTACCGAGGATGGAAGGTAAGGTCATTGTTGGTGGTGTCGACGCGGCTCCAGTGGAGCTTCCGTCGACGAAGGACAGGGCAATTAGCCCTACTGCAGGTGCTACGAGGCGCGTGACTCGTAGCACCGCATTGCGCAAGGCGCTGCCGGCGGACCTCGAGGGGGAGTGCTCCGCCTTCGCAGGTGCCGTCAGCGTCACGGGCGGCGGCGAAACGTCGTCTTCATGGGTATCCACCGCGAAGACGGCGAAGCGGCCGCGGAGGTCGGTGTTGGATGAGTACGACCCATTCGAAGGTTTGGATTGTATTGATCTTGCCCCGAAACCCACGAGCATAAGCCGGGCGAAGGCGACCCTCCCCACACGGGAGGAGCTCGCCAGAGTGCACCGTCCGCTGTCTGCGGTGGAACTGTCTGCCATCATATCCGAGAATTGCGCGAGGATAGAGACGAAGGCAGACAAGAGCAAGAACTTGCACGGCCCATACGTTCGTGCCTTCCGTATGTGCGCGAGGGTGGTGGATTCGGCAGGCTGGGAGATGAGTCTCCAAGTATCAGCCGGTCGTGCCCAAGAGACAATGGCGGAGAGGGTCCGCGTGCTGATGGCGGAGATCGCCGGTCTGCGGAAGAAGGACGTCTCCCAGGAGGCGGCTATAGCTGACTTGCGGGAGAACGATGCCTCCCGGCAGGCGGAGATCGCCTCCTTGCGCGCGGAGCTGGATCAGGAGCGCAGGCGGGTAATCGTCGACCCCGCGTCCGCTCGAAATGTGCGTGCGTCCGCGGACGCCGGAGCAGCGGCACCGACACCCGACTTCGGTGTGGAGGCTGCGTCCGCAGCACTCAGTCTCCGAATCGACGAAAAGTTCGAGGAGCACGTGCGTACGCTCCCC
Organism: Eufriesea mexicana; assembly: GCF_001483705.2. Taxonomy (NCBI): domain Eukaryota; kingdom Metazoa; phylum Arthropoda; class Insecta; order Hymenoptera; family Apidae; genus Eufriesea; species Eufriesea mexicana. The sequence goes on from NW_016910005.1 coordinate 70,603, forward strand.
GTGGCGGCCGGGCGGGATGCGCCTGCCCGAGCGCCGGAGCAAGCGAGCT
>NW_016910005.1:71770-125193 GCF_001483705.2 Eufriesea mexicana
ACAGCCTAACTTTCACGTCGTCCATGGTGCTCCAAGCCAACCTGAACCACTCGCGGGCGTCGCAGGACCTGCTCCTGCAGACGCTCGTTGAGCTTGGTGTCGGACTGGCTGTTGCCGCAGAGCCGTACCGTATCCTGCACCAAGACGGGTGGTTCGGGGTTCGGGACGGCTCCGTGGCGATCATCGCCAGGAGACTACGGCGGACACCCGCACCAACGCTGCTTCACAGCGGTGAGGGATTCGTGGCGGTCTCCTGGAACGACGTAGTCGTGGTGGGGTGCTACGTCTCCCCCAGCCGCAGCCTCTCGTCGTGCGAGAGGTTCCTGGACGACCTCGGAGGTTTCCTTAGTGGACATATGGCTCATCCGGTTCTGGTCCTGGGGGACTTCAACGCCCACTCCGTGGCGTGGGGTTCCCCGCGAACAGACGCTCGGGGAGAGGCCCTGCAAGATTGGGCCGCGGGGTTGGATCTCCGGTTGCTCAATCGGGGTTCCGTAAGCACGTGCGTTCGGTGGAACGGCACGTCTACCGTGGACTTGTCGTTCGCATCGCCGGCAGCTGTGCGGCGGGTCACCGGCTGGAGGGTGGCGGTGGAGGTGGAAATGCTCAGCGACCACCTCCACATCACCGTGATGCTCGCCGTCACTCCTCGCACCGGTCTGGAACCACCCAGCGGGAAGCACACCACCGCGCCGCGATGGGCGCTCGGGCGCCTCGACCGCGACCTCTTCGCCGCGGCCATCCAGGTCGTCGCCTGGGCGGATGGGGCTTTCGGGCGCGAAAACAACGAAGCAAGCTTAGGGGCGGAGCGGCTGAGGGCTGCGATGACGCGCGCGTGCAACGTCGCCGTGCCGCGCGTGAAGGAGCCACCTTCGCGGGGTGCAGTGCACTGGTGGTCGGCTGAAATCGCGCAGCTCCGGGAGCTCTGCGTGCTCGCCCGGCGCCAGTACACTCGGGCGCGTCGTCGACGACGCGCGGTGTCCGCCGAGGAAATCGCGCGTCTCTATCGCGGGTACCGGTCCGCGGTGGGCGATCTCCGGAGGGAGATTCGCAGAGCCAGATCTCGGCAATGGGACGAACTACTCTCGACGCTCGAAAGCGATCCGTGGGGACGCCCCTATAAATTAGTATTGGGGAAGTTATGGGCATGGGCGCCCCACGTGACTGAGCGTATGGACCCCGAGCTCCTGCGCGGGTGATCGATACCCTCCTCCCTGTGGTGGCGGCGGATCGGGTGCATCCCGCTGCAGTGCGGTCGGAACTGGTCGGGTGGTCCGACGAGCTGGGGATCTCGCGCGAGGAGTTGCGCCGTGAAGTCGTCAGGATGGGGGCGAGGAGCACCGCCCCCGGACCGGACGGCATCCCAGGCCGAGCATTTGCACTGGCTCTGGAAGCGTGGGGCGACCGTGTGCGACGGCTGTTCGACAGCTGCCTCAGGACCGGTCGCTTCCCGGCATGTTGGAAGAGAGCGAGGGTCGTGCTGATCCCGAAACTAGGGAAGCCCCCGAACTCTCCGAAGGCATATCGGCCGATATGCCTGCTCGACGAGGCGGGCAAGCTCTTCGAGCGCGTTCTTGCTGCCCGCCTCCGAGAGCATTTAACGAACGTGGGTCCCGATCTCAGCGTCAGCCAGTTCGGATTCCGGCATGGTCGGTCGACGATCGACGCGATCAAGCGCGTTCGTACCCTGTCGGAGGCTGCCGTCGACCGTGGCTGAGTGGTGCTGGCGGTCGGTGTGGATATCGCCAGCGCCTTCAACACCCTGCCCTGGGCCGCCATCCGGTGTGCCCTGTTGTACCACAGGGTTCCCCAATACATGATGGCGGTGATCGGCGACTATTTGGCGGAGCGCTCGATCGAGTATCCCGGACGATACTCGACCGTCGTGCGTGCGACGAACTGCGGGGTTCCACAGGGATCGGTACTCGGACCGATCCTCTGGGACCTCGCGTACGACGCCGTGTTGCGCACTCCCCTCCCCCGCGGCCTGAGCCTGACGTGTTACGCGGACGACACGCTGGTGATGGCCGCCGGGTCGAGTTGGGAGGAGGCCACGCTGCGCGCGGAAAGCGGCGTGGCCCTCGTCGCGAATAGCATCCAGCGGCTAGGGCTGTGCATCTCCCCCGAGAAGACCGAGGCAATGTGGTTTTGCCATCGGCACCACGGGAAGCCGCCCAAGTCCCTGATGCGCGTGGGGAACGTCGTGGTCGAGGTACGGGACCGGATGAAATACCTCGGTCTCCTCCTCGATAGCCACTGGAAGTTCGACGAACATTTTCTCGCGCTGGAACCACGCCTGGAAGGTATGGCGGGGGCGCTATGTCGCCTGCTACCCAACCTGGGAGGGCCAGACGGGAGGGTGCGCCGCCTCTACACAGGAGTCGTTCGCTCGGTGGCACTTTACGGGGCTCCGATCTGGGCGAACGACCTGGTCGCCAGTCCGCGCAGTCTGGCGATTCTCCGGCGAGTCGCTCGCAGGATGGCGATCAGGGTCGTGCGCGGTTACCGCACGATATCCCACGAGGCGGCGATGGTCCTGGCAGGTGTCCCGCCATTCTATCTGCAAGCGGTGGGGGAGGCCCGTATCTACGGTCTCCTTCACGCTGGCGGCGGCGGTGCTCCTGAAGAGGGGTCCGTTTCGTTGAGGCGAAGGGTTCGAGAGTCTTTGATGACCGCCTGGCGAACTCGGCTGAGGAAGCCGAGTAGCCGGCGGCACCGGGTGTTCGAGGCTGTGCTCCCCGTGTTGGATGCATAGGGGCGCAGCGGCAGCCGGCACACATTCCGCCTGACACAGGTGCTAACCGGGCACGGGTGCTTCGGGGAGTACCTGTGTCGTATCGGGCGGGAACGTGACACGCGGTGTCATCACTGCGGGGAAGGGCGGGACACGGCGCAGCACACGCTGGAGGAATGTCCGGCGTGGGCTCGCGAGCGCCGGGTACTGTGTCGCGCGGTGGGTAGGGACCTTTCGCTCTCAGTCGTCGTGGCGCGGATGACGGAGGGCTTAGGTGCGTGGCGTGCGGTGGCCTCCTTCTGCGAGGCGGTTATGCTACAGAAGGAGGCCGCGGAGAGAGCCCGCGAGCGTAGCGCGTGCTCCTCGCGCGTAGGGCGGCGGAGGCTGCAAGCGCGGCGCCGGAGGGCGGAGACCTCCGCCTTCGCGAGCGACCATGTACCTACGGCCGTGGGACCGTCTCTCTCTTCCGTTGTAACCTAGGTCAGGGTGACCACGAGCTGACGTGTGGGGGCCCGTCAGTTCGAAAGACCGTGGTCTGGGCGCGCGGCGTCGCGTGATGGTCGCGCGGCGTCCGCAGGGTATGCGTGCGTTGCGGTGTGGTGGTATGCGTGTTGTGTTCGTGTGAGTGTGTGTGTGTGTGTGTGTGTGCCTGTAAACGACCCGTCTCGCGCGGATGGACATGATCATTTCGGGTGCGATTACTCGTCGCGCCGGGAGGGAACTGCCGTTGCGTCGCGGGGGCGTCCTGGCAATTGCGTCGCCGCGAAGTCCAGGGCGCACCGAAATGCGAAGGGCTGGCCATCGTGGGGGTTTTAGTGGTGAAAAATCTCACATAACCCCGCCCCCTCCCCTAAGGGGGCCGGGTATCTTTGGAAGATTTCCCCCACGTGAAAAAAAAAGGGTATATTCGGCTTTTATGCCTTTCACTACAATGCGGTGGATTTCTGCGCACTACTCCTCCCTATTGCATGCGGCTTGCCTCCACGGTGGCAAGCAATAGTTGCATCGTCATGCTATGTTGAGTTAGGTTCAGTTTGGTTATGTTACGTTAGGCTTTTGTAGCATAAGCTACTTGAACTTTTGTGCTATGCACTGCTATTAAGTGAATTTCTTCGCTCTAATGTGATGTAACATGCGCTGCTTGACTCTCCGGAGGCCACCAACAGCGGCCGTGGCGCGTCATGTTTAGACAAGCTACGTTTGGTTATGTTATGTTTGGCTATGTTAGGGTACGCTACTCTGTCTTTTGTGCTGTACACCGCTATTCGGTGGCTTCTGTGCTGTCATGTGCAATAATATGCTCTGCTTGGCTCTGGGGTGGCCAGTAATAGTGGTCTCGGCCCTCAAGTTTGAGTAAGGTTACGTCCCGCTAGGCTAGGTTAGGATGGTTCGGTTAGGGTATCTACGGCTTTTGTGCTATAGATTGCAATGCGGTGGATATCTGCGCTCTGCTGTGCTGCAGTATATTCTGCTTGTAGCTGGCGATGCCAGCAATAGTGGTCTCGGCTGGTTAGGCTGGCATAGATTACGTTTCTTCAGGTTAGGTTGGGTATGTTAGGTCGGGATATCTACGGCTTTTGTGCACTACTCTGCAATGCGGTGGATTTCGGCGCTCTGCTGTGCTGTAATATACTCTGCTTGGCGCTGAGGAGGCCAGCAGTGGTGGTCTCGGCAGGCTATTTAGAGCTAGGCTACGTTTGGCTTTGTTACGTTTAGTGAGGTTAGGAGAAGGTAGTTTAGACTTTTGTGATATACGCGGCTATCCGCGGACATCTGCGCGCGACTGTGCTCCAATATTTTCTGCTTGGCTCTCGCGAGGACAGCAATAGTGGCCTCGGGACGTTAGGTTGGTGTATGTTACGTTTGTTCTGGTTAGGTTGTGCCACGCTCGGTCAGGTTATCTCTGACTTTCGTGCTATACACTGCTATACGCGGGACGTCTGCTCTCGGCTGTGCACTACTATTTTCTGCTTGGCACTCTGGAGGCCAGCAATAGTGGTCGCTTCACGTTATGTTGAGTTTGGCTACGGTTGATTGTATTATATTGGGATAAGTTTCGTCAGGATGGCTTCGACTTCCGGGATATACACCATTATTCGGTGGACTTCTGTGATCTACTGTGCTCTACTACATTCTGCTTTCCTCCTGGGAGGCCAGGAGCAGTGGTCGCGGCACGTCATGTTGGTTTATGCTGCGTTTGGTTAGGTTCGGTTAGGTCAGGTTTGGTCAGTGTATGTTTGAATTTTGTGCTATACACCACAATTCGCCGGATGTCTGCTCTCTGCTTTACTGTAGTATTTTATTCTTGGCTCCTGGAACACCAGCAATAGTGGCCGGGCTACTATAGGTTGAGGTATATTACGTTCGGATTTGTTACGTTTGGATGCGTTGGGATAGGATAACTTTGACTTTTGTGCTATATACTGCTATTCGGTGGACTTACGCGCTCTATATAGCTCTACTATACTCCGCTCGACCCTGGGGAGGCGAACAATAGTGGTCGCGGCACGTCAGGTTGTGGTATGTTACGATAGGTAGGTCAGGGTGGGCAACATTTGGTCCAGACAGCTTTGACTTTCGTGCTGTACACGGTTACTCGGGGGATTCCTGTGATGTACTGTGCTCTACCACATTCTACTTCGCTCTGGCGATGCCTGGAGCAGTGGACGCGGCACGTTGTTCTGAGGCACGCTACGTTCGGTTATGTTAGGTTTAGTCAGTTTAAGTTAGGATATCTTCGAATTTTGTGCTATTCACTGCAATGCGGTGGATTTCTGCGCACTACTGTGCCCTGATATACTCTGCTTGTCTCTGTGGATGTCAGCAATAAAGGTCTTGTCATGTTAGGTTGTGATATGTTACGATTGGATATGCTACGTTTGGCTAGGTTAGGATAGACTACCTCGACTTTTGTGCTATACACTGCTATTCCGTGGTTTTCTGCGCTCTCGTGTGCACCAATATGAACTGATGGGCGCTGGGGTGGCTAGTAATAGTGATCTTGGCACTTTAGGTTTCGTTGGGTTACGTTTCGTTATGTTAGGTTAGGATGGTTAGGTCAGGATATCTACGGTTATTGTGCTATACATTGCAATGCGGTGGATTCCTGCGCTCTGCAGTGCTGTAATATACTCTTCTTGGCGCCGGGGAGGCCAGCAATAGTGGTCACGGCTGATTAAGTTGTGCTTGGTTACGATTGGTTATGTTACGTTCGTTGAGGATAGGATGGGATTGCTTAGACTCTTGTGCTATACACTGCCATTTGGTGGACTACTGCACTCTACATTGCTGTATATTCTCAGCTGAACTCTGGGGAGGCGAGTAATAGTGGACGTGGCTCGTCTGGTTGTGGTAGGCTACTTTTGGTTAGGTCTGGTTTGGCTGTATTTGGTTAGGGTACCTTTGTCTTCCGTGCTATACACTGATATTCCGTGAATTTCTCTGATTTACTGTGCTCTACTACATTCTGCTTGGCTCTGCGAAGGCCATAAATATCGGTCGCGGCACGTTATGTAGAGTTAGACTACGTTTGGTTGGGATAGGTTAGGTCAGGTTAGATTAGAATATCTTTGGCTTTCTTGCTCTACACTGCCATTCGGAGGATCACTGCAAACTACTTTGCTCTACAATAATCTGCTGGACTCTGGAGAGTCGAGCTATAGTGGCCGCGGCACATAAGGTTTGCTACGTTTGGTTAGGTTACGTTAGCGTGGTTTAGGCCTGGATGGATATGACATTTGCGTTGTACTCTGCGATTCTATAGGCTTCTGCGCCCTGCTGTCCTCTTGTAAGTTATGCTCGACTCTGTGGAGGTTAGGCTAGTTCTGGTTAGGTTAGGTTATCTTTGACTTTCGTGCTATACACTGCTGTTTGGTGGATTTCTGCGCTCTACATTGCTCTACTATACTCTGCTCGGCTCTGGGGAGGCGAGCAATCGTCGTCGTGGCATGTCAGGTTGTGTGAGTCTACATTTGGCTACGTAGGGTTAGGTTAAGTTTGGTTTGGGTTGCTACGTCTTTCGTACTGTACACTGATATTCGGTGCATTTCTGCGCTCTACTGTGCTCTAGCACATTCTGCTTGGAACTGGGGATGCCAGCAGTAGTGGCGTCGGCACTTAAGGTTGAGGCAAGGTTATGTTCCGTTGGGCTAGGTTAGGAACACTCGGTTAGGATTTCTTTGACTTTTGTGCCGTAAACTGCTGTTCGGGTGATTCCTGCGCCATACATTTCTCAACTATGCTCTGCTCGACCCTGGGAAGGCGAGCAATAGTGGTCGTGGCACTTCAGGTTGTGATAGGTTACGCTGTGTTTGGTTGGGTTAAGCTTATTTTGATTAGGATAGATAAGACTTTCGTACTATACGCTGTTGTCAGGTGGATTTCTCTGATCTGCTGCGTTCTACAACGTTCTGCTTGGCTCTGTGGAGGCCTGCAATAGCGGCTTCGTCATGTTAGGTCGAGTTATGTTACGTTTGGGTATGTTACGTTTGGCTCGATCAGGATAGGCTACTCTAGCTTTTGTGCTATTCAATGTCATTCGGTGGACTTCTGCGCTCTAATGTGTTCTAATAGGCTCTGCTTTGCTCCGGGATGCCGGCAATATTGGTCTCGTCACGTTAGGTTTTGTTAGGTTTCGCTTGGTTAGGTTAGGTTAGGTTAAGCTCGGTCAGGTAAATTTAGACTTTCGTGCTACTCACTGCTAATCGGAGTATTACCGCGCTGTACTGTGCTCCACTATATTATGCTTAGCCATGGGAATTCCAGCAATATTGGTCTCGCCACATTAGGTTGTGCTAGGTTACGTTTGATTAGTTTAGGTTTGGTTAAGCTCAGTAGGTGTGGCTTTGACTTTTGTGCTATAAACTGATATTCGTTGGATTTGAGCGCTCGACTCCACTCTACTACTCTCTGCTTGGCTCTGGAGAGAGCAGTAAATGTGACCGCGGTACGTTACGTTGAGGTAGGCTACGTTAGGTTAGGCTATGTTTGGATGGCTTAGGCCTGGATGTATACGACTTTTGTGCTGTACACTGCGATTCTATGGACCTATGCGATCTACTGTCCTCTAGTAATATCGGCTCGAATCAGGGGAGGGCAGCAATAGCGGTCTGGGCACGTTAGGTTGAGTATGGTTACGTTTCGATAGGTTAGGTTAGGAAGGCTCAGTTTTGCATTCCTCCACTTTTGTGCTGTAAACTGCTATTCGGTGGACTCCTGCGCTCTACATTGCTCTGCTATGATCTGCTTGACCCTGTGGAGGCGAGCAATAGTGTTCCTGGCGCGTCAGGTTGTGTTAGGTTACGTTTGGGTAGGTTATGTTAGGGTAAGTTTTGTCAGGATACCTTTGACAATACTACCACACACTGTTATTCGGTGGATTTCAGTGGACAACTGCGCTCTGCAGCGCTCTGTTTGGCTCTGGGGACGCCATTAGCTGTGGTCGCGGCACGTTACTTTGAGTTACGATACGTTTGGTAATGTTAAGTTAGGCCACGTTATGTTCGGATATCTTCGACTTTTGTGCTATTCACTGCAACGCGGTGGATTTCTGCGCGCTGCTGTGCTCTAACATATTCTGCTTGGCTCTCAGGAGGCCAGCAATAGTCGTCTCGGCACGTTAGGTTTTGCTATACCACGTTTGGTTATGTTCTGTTTGGTGACGTTAGGGTAGGATAGTTCGGACATCTATGCTATAAACTGATATACTCCGACATCTGCGCTCTACTGCTGTCTAATAATTTCTGCTTTGCCCTCGGGAGGCCGGAAATAGTGGTCTCGGCGCGTTAGGCTCAGTTACGCTACGTTTGCATATGAAAATTTAGAAATCGTTAGAATAGAATGGCTTAGGCTTTTGTGCCACTCACCGTTATTAGGTGGATTTCTCAGCTGTACTGCGCTCTAATTTGTTCTGCTTAGCTCTGTGGTGGGCAGTTATAATGGTCTCTGCACGTTAGGTTGAGTTATGTTACGTATCGTTAGGGGTGGGTTAGGAAGGCTTGGTTTCGGTTTCTTTGACTTTTGTGCCATACACTGCTATTCGGTGGATTTCTGCGCTATACATTGGTCTACTTTACTGTGCCCGACGCTGGGAAGGCTAGCAATAGTGGTCGTCGCACGTTATTTTGGGTTAGGTTATGTTTTGCTTGGTACGGTTAGGATAAGCATGGTTATGATAGCTATGACCTTCGTGCTATACACTATCATTCGTTGGATTTCTGTTATCTACTGTGCTGTACTGCATTCTGCTTATCTCTGGGGGGATGACAGCAGCAGTGTCAGCCGCACGTTATGTTCAGTTATGCTACGTTTTGTTAGGTTAGGTTAGGCCAGGTTTGGTTGCGGTATCCTCGACTTTTGCAACATGCACTGCCATTAGGTTGATTTCTGCGCTCTACATTGATCTACTATGCTCTGCTCGACTCTGGGGATGCGAGCAATGGCGGTTGTTGCACGTTGGTTTGAGTTAGGTTAAGTTTGGTTAGGTCAGGTTAGGCTAAGTTTGGTTAAGATAGCTTTGTCATTCGTGCTATACGCTGTTTTTCGGGGTATTTCTGCAATCTACTGCGCTCTACTACATCCTCCTTGGCTATGGAGAGACCAGGAGCAGTGGGCTCTGCACGGTAAGTGGATTTATGTTTCGTGTGTTTTGGTTAGGTTAGGTAAGGTTATTCTAAGGTATCTACGGCTTTTGTGCTATACACACCTACTCGGTGGATTTCTACGCTCTGCTGTGCTCCAGCATAACCTGCTTGGCCCCGGGTATGCCAGCAATATTGGTCTCGTCACGTTATGTTTAGATATACTACGTTTGCATAGGTAAGGTAAGGTACGTTTATGTCAGGGTATGTTTGACTTTTGCGGTATACACAGCAATGCGGTGGATTTCTGTGCTCTGCTGCGCTCTAGTATATTCTGCTTGACTCTGGGGAGGCCAGCCATAGCGGTCGTGGCACCATAAATTGAGTCATGTTTCGTTTGGTTAGGTATAGGTTAGGCTACGTTTGTTTAGCATGGCTATGACTTTTGTGTCACACACGGCTATGCGGAGGATTTCTGAGTTCAACTGTGCTATAATATGTTTCGCTGGGTTCTTGGGAGACCAGCAACAGGGGTCTCGTCTCCTTACGTTCAGTTATTTTACGTTTGATTATGTTAGTTTGGGTCAGGGCAGGTAACGATATCACTGACCTTTGCCCAATACACTGTTATTTGTCGGCTCTCTGCGCTTTACTGTGCTCCAGATTATTGTGCTTGGCTCTGAGGAGGCCAGTAGTAGTGGTCTCGCGACGTTAGCTTGAGCTACGCTACGTTTTGCTAGGCTACGTTAGTTTGGTATAAGTTTGGATAGATTCGACTTTTGCGCTATACATTGATATATGTCGTATTTCTGCGATCTACTGTGCCCTAGTACATTCTGCTTGGCTGTGGGGATGCCAGCAGTATTGGTCTCTGCACGTAAGCCTGAGGTATGTTGCGTGTGGTTAGGTTACGTTTGGTTATCTTAAGACATGGCAGCTTTACTTTTGTGTTATTCACTGCAACTCGGTGGATGTCTGCGCTCTACATTGCAGTATCATGCTCTGCTCGAAAATCTGGAGGCCAGCAGCTGTGGTCGCCGAAAGTTAGGTTGAGTTATATTTCGTTCGGTTAGGTTAGGTTACGTTGTGTTACGTTAGGATAGCTTTGACTTTTGTGCCACACACTGCTATCCTGTGGACTTCTGCGCTGTTATGTAAGGTATCACACTGTGCTTGTCTCCGTGGACGCCAGGAATAGTGCTCTCGGCACGTTACGTTGAGTCACGTTTCGTTTGGCTAGGTCAGGTTTGGTTAGGTTTTGTTAGGATAGCTCTGACTTTTGAGCTGTGCACTGCCATTCGTACTATTTCTGCGCTCTACATTGCTCCGCTATACTCTGCTTAGCTCTCATGAGGCCAGCAATAGTGTTCGTGGCACGTCAGCTTTGGTTACGTTACTTCCGCTTATGTTACACTTGGTTTGGTTATGACAGGGTAGCTTTGGCTTTCGCGGTATACGCTGCTATTCGGTGGACTTCCGCGCTCTGCTGCGCTCTAGTATGTTCTGCTTGGCTCTGGGGATGCAAGCAAGGGTGGTCTCGGCGCGTTAGGTTAGGTTAAGCTACGTTCGGTAATGTTAAGTTTGGCTATGTTAGGATAGTGTAACTTCGACTATCGTTCTATGCACTGTGATTCCATCGAGTTCCGCGCTCTGCTGTGCTCTAGCATGTTCTGCTTGGCTCTCTGGAGGGCAGCAGTAGCGGTCGCCGCACGTTAGGTTGGGTTAGACTACGTTCGGCTAGGTTAGGTTACGTTGTGTTAGGGTAGAATAGCTTTGTCTCTTGTGCTACAGACAGCTATTCTGTGGACTTCTGCGCACTTCTGTGCGCTATCACACTCTGCATATCTATGTGGACGCCAGGAAGAATGCTCTCGTCACGTTAGGTTCTGTCATGTTACGTTTGGCTAGATAAGGTTTGGTTGGACTTGGCTTTGATATCTTTGACTTTTGTGCTATACACAGCTATTCCTTGGCTTTCTGCGCTCTACTGCGCTCTAGTAAATCCTGCTTGGCTGTGGGGAGGACAGCAATAGTAGTCTCGGTACGTGAGGTTAAGCCAGGCTTCGTAAGGTTACGTTACGTTTGGATAGGTTAGGACAGGTCAGCTTTGACTTTTGTGCTATACATCGCTATTCGGTCGATATCTGTGCACTGCAAGGCTCTGCTAGCATCTGCTTGAATGTGGGGAGTCCAACAATAGCGGTCGTGGCACGTTAGGTTGAGTTAGGTTACATTTGGTTAGGTTAGGTTAGGTTAAGTTTGGTTACGGTGGCTCTGACCTTTGCACCATACGCTGCTATTCGGTTAATTTCTGCGCCCTTAACTGCACTTATATACTCTGCTCGACACTCGGGAGACCAACAATAGCCGTCCCGGCACGTTAGGTGGTGTTAGGATAAGCTCGGATAGGTTACGCTGCGTTAGGTTTGTATAGCTTTGACATTCGTGTTATAAACTGTTATTCGGTAGAATTCTGCGCTCCACTGGCTCTACCATAATCTGCTCGAATCTGTGCAGTCCAGCAATAGTGGTCGCGGCACGCTATTTCGAAATATGTTAAGTTTGGTTATGTAACGATTTGTTAGGCTAGGAAACGATGGCCTTAACTTTTGCGCTATACACTGCTGTTCGGTGCACTTTTGCGCCCTACTGTGCTATGTTCTGCTCTGCTTTTCGCTGCGGAGCTCAGTAATAGTGGTCTAGGCACGTTAGGTTTGGTTATGGTACGGTTGGTTATGATATGTTTGGTGGTTTATGCAAGGATAGCCTTGACTTTTGCGCCATATACTGCTATTCGGCGGATTTCAGCGATCTATAGTGCTCTAGAGTGTTCACCTTTGCGCTGGGAATCCCAGCAATAGTGGTCTCGTCACGTTACATTTAGTTATGTTACGTTCGCTTAGGACATTTTAGGCTACTTGGTTAGAATATCTTCTACTTTTGTGCTGTGCACTGCAATTCGGTGGATTTCTGCGCTTTGCGTTGCTCTAATATGCTCTGATTCGCTCTCGGGAAGCCAACAATAGTAGTGTCGTCACGTTATATTGAGTTAGGCTACGTTTGGTTAGGTGAGGAGATGATAACTTTGACTTTTGCGCCGTACATTGCTATTTGTTGAATTGCTGCGCTCTACTCCGCTTTAGTATGCCCTCCTTGGCACTGGGGAAGCCGAAAATAGTGGTCTCGGCTCGTTAGGTTTAGCTAGTGCTCGTTTGGTTAGGTTAGGTCCTGTTAGGTTAGGTTGGAATATATTTGTCCATTCTGCTTTACTCTACTATATGGTGGCTCTGTGCGCCCTACTGTGCTCTAGCATATTCTACTTAGCTCTAGGGCTTCCAGAAATCGTGGTCTCGGTACGTTAGGTTTAGTTATGATACGTTCGGTTATGTTACGTTTGGTTAGGGTAGGATAGGGTAGCTCTGACTTCTGCGTTATACTCTGCTCTCATATGTTCTGCTTGGCTCTGGGGAGACCAGCAATAGAGGTCTCCACACGTTAAGTTGAGCTTGGCTACGTTCTGTTGTGTAAAGTTTTGTTGCGATGGGACAGAGTAGCTTTGACGTATGTGCTGGAGTCTGCTCGTCGGTGGATCACTGCGCTATACTGTTCTCTAACATGCTCTGCTTTGCTCTGGGGAGGTCAGCAATTGTGGTCGTGACGCGATAGGTTTTCATATGTTACGCTTATTTGGGTTAGGTTTGGTTATATTTCGTTATGATGGCTTTGTCTATTGTGCTATACCCTGCTATTCGGTGGAATCTTGCGCTCTACTGCGCTCTAGTATGTTCTGCCTTGCTCTGGGGAGGCCAGCAATAGATGTCTCGGCTGGTTATGTTCCGTTATTCTACGTTTGGCTAGGTTAGGTTAGGTCTTGTTTTGCTTGGATGGCTTTGAATTTGTGCTACACACAGTTCTTCGGTGGATTTCTGTGCTCTACTGTGCTCTAATATGTACTGCTCGGCTCTCGGGAGGCCAGCAATAGAGGGCTCGACCTGTTAAGTTTAGTCTCTCTACGCTCGGTTTGGTTACGTTAGGGCTGGTTCCGTTAGGATGGCTCTGAATTTTGTGCTATACAGTGCTGTTGGGTAGATTTCTGCGCTCTATATAGCTCTACTATGCTCCACTTGAATCTCGGGATGCCAGCAGTAGCGGACGTGGCACGTTAGGCCGAGTTAGGTTACGTTCGGTAAGGTTAGGTTTGGCTCGGTTTGGCTAGGATAGCCGTGACTTTCGTGCTCTACACACTCATTCGGTAGATTCCTGCCATCTACCGTGCTCTACTCTAATCTGCTAGTCCCTGGGGAGCAAACAATAGTGGTCGCTGCACGTTACGTCGAGTTTGGCTACGTTAGGGTAGGTTATGTTCGTGTGAGCTAGGTTTGGTTATTTTTGACATTTGCCACGCATACTGGGACATTATGGATCCCTGCGCCCTACTCTCCTCTAATACGTCCTGATTTCCACTGAGGATGTCAGCAATGGTGGTCTCGGCACGTTGGGATTAACTATTGTACGTATGCTTGGGTTAGGTTCCGTACCTGGTTAGGTTAGGATATCTTCGACCTTTGTGCTATTTATTGCTGCTTGATGGCTTTCTGCTCTCTAGTGTGCTCTAGAATATTCTACTTGACTATGTGGTGGCCAGCAGTAGTGCTTTCGGCACTTTGGGCCGAGTCAGGTTGCGTTTGGTCATGTTACGTTTTTTGTGGTTGGGACAGGATACCCTAGACTTTTTTGCTATACACCATCCTTCGGTCGATTTCTTCGCTCGACAAGGATCTACTATGCTCTGCTCGACTCTCGGCAGGCCAGCAATAGTGGTCGCAGCATGTTAGGTTGCGTTATGGTACGTTCGTTTGGGTCAGGTTGGTTTCGGTTTGGTTACGTTATATTTGCCTTTCGTTGTATAAACTGCTGTTCGGTGGATTTCTGTGCTCCGCTGTGCTCCAGTATGTCCTGCTTGGCTCTGGGAAGGCCACCAACAGTGGTCTCGGCGCGTCAGGTTGGGTTAGGTTACGGCCTGTTTCGTTATGTTTGGTTAGGTTAGGGCAGCATATCTTTGATTTTTGTGCTATAAACTGCTGTTCGGTGGATATCTGCGCTCTACTCCCCTCTAATATGTCCTACTTGAGTCTGACGAGGGCAGCAATCGTGGTCCCGGCTCATTAGTGTGAGTTGGGTTACGTATGGTTACGTTTCGTTTGGCCATGTTAGGATTGGGAAGCTTTGACTTTCGTGCTGTGCACTGCTGTAAGGCTGATCTCTGTGCTCTACTGCGCTGTAATGTGTTCTGCTCGGCTCTGAGAGGGCCTGCAATAGTGTTCTCGGCACGTCAGTTTGAGATAGGTTGCGTTTTACTTGGCAAGGTTCGTATAGGTTTGGTCAGGCTAGCTGCGTCTTTTGCTCTATGCACTGCCGTTCGGACGATGCCTGCGCTCTGCATTGCTCTACTGTCATTTACTTGTCTTTGTAGAGGCCAGCAATAGTGGTCCTGGCACGTTTGATTGAGCTAGGTTACGTTTGGCTAGGCTAGGTTTTATGTTTGGTCGTTATGGCTTTGACTTTTGTGCTATACGCTGACATTCGGTCGATGCCTGCCATCTACGTTGCTCCTATAGCATCCGCTTGTATCTGGGGAGACCAGCAATAATGGTCGTGGCACGTTGAATTCAGTTATGTTACCTTCAGGTCTGTAAGGTTAGGTTAAGTTTGGTTAGGATGGCATTGACATTTGTGCTATACACTGCTATTCGGTGGTTCCCTACGCTCCACTGTGCCCTAGTATATTATGCTTGACTATGGGGAGGACGGCAGTATTGGTCTCGGATAGTTTGTCTGAGTAAGGTTGCGTTTGGTTTTGTTGCGTTTGGTGTGGTTAGGACAGGATAGCCTAGACTTTTGTGCTGTACACCACTCTCCGGTGTACTTCTGCGCTCTACAGCGGCCTGCCATGCTCTGCTCGACTCTCGGGAGGCCAGCAATAGTGGTCGCGGCACGATAGGCCGTGTTATGATACGTTCGGTCGGGTTATATTACGTTGCGTTAGGTTAGGATAGCATTGGCTTTGGTTGGTGTAATCTGTTGTTCGGTGGATTTCTGCGCTCCACTGTGCTCTAGTATGTTCTGCTTGGCTCTGGGGAGGCCAGCAATAGTGGTCGTAGCGCGATAGGTTTTGTTAGACTGCGTTTGCTAATGTTACGATAGGTTAGGTAGGATAGGATTGCTTTGACGTTTGCGCTATACACCAATACTCGGTGGATTTCTACGCCCTACATTGGACTACAATACTCTGTTCGACTCTAGGGATGCCAGTGATAGTGGTCTCCGCACGGTAGGTTGTGCTATCCTACGCTTGGTTAGGATATGTTGGACCCGGTTAGGTTAGGATAGCTTTGCCTTTCGTGGTATAATCTGCTGTTCGGTGGATTTCTGCGCTCCGCTGTGCTCTAGTATGTACCGCTTGACTCTGGGGAGGCCAGCGATAGTGGTCTCGGCACGTTAGGTTGTGATACATAACGGTTGGTTATGTTACGTTTGGATATGCTAGGGTATGGTAGCTTTGACTCTTATGCTACGCACTACTACTCGGTGGAATTTTGCGCTCTACAATGCCCTAATATGATCTGCTTGGCTCTGCGGCTGGCAGCAAGTGTGGTCTCGGCACGTAAGTCTGAGATAAGTTGCGTTTGGTTGCGTTACGTTTGACCCGTTTAGGAAAGAACAGCTTTCTCCTTTGTGCTATACACAGCTATGCGTATGATTTCTGCGCTCTTCTGTGCTCTAATACATTCTGCTTCATTCTGTGAAGGCCGGCAATTGTGGCCACGGCACGTTAGCTTGGGTTAGGTTACGGTTGGCTTGGCTAGGTTAGGTTAGGTTTGGTTAAGATAGCTTAGACTTTTGTGCTATACACGGCTATTCGGTCGATGTTTGCACTCTGCGTTGCTCTTCTCCCATCCGCTTGTCTCTGTGGGCGCCAGGAATGGTATCCGTGGCAAGTTTGGTTGAGTTATGTTGCGTTTGAAAGGGTATTGTTATTCTATGTTTGGTCAGGTCGCTTTGACCTTTATTCTATACACTGCTATACGGAGGCTTTCTAGGCTCTACTATGCTGTAGTGTATTCTGCTTAACTATTAAGAGGCCAGCAGTATTATTCTCGGCACGTCAGTGTGAGGCACGTTGCGTTCTGTTATATTATGTTTGGTTGGGTAGGATGGGATAGCTTTGACCTTTGTTGTATGCACTGCTCCTCCGTGGATTTCTGCTCTCTACAATGGTATACTACGCTCTACACGACTCTCGGTGGGCCAGCAATTGTGGTCGAGGCACGCCATTTTCAGTTATGTTACGTTTGCTTATGTTAGGATTTGTTAGGTTAGGAAATGGTGGTTCTAAGTTTTGCGCTGTAAACTGCTATTCTGTGTACTGCTGTGCTGTACAGTGCTCCAATATGTTCTCCTTTGCTATAGGAGCTCCGTAATACCGGCCTAGGCACGTTAGGCCTGGTTATGTTGCGATAGGTTATGCCACGTTTGATTTGGTTAGGCTAGGGTAGCTTCAACTTCTGTCCTATACACTGCTAATCGGAGGATTTCTACGTTCGACAATCCTCTACCGTACTCTGCACGACCTTGGGGAAGCCAGTAATATTGGTCGCGTCAAGTGAGGATGAATTATATTACGTTTGGTTAGGTTAAGTTTATATGGGTTACGTTGGGATACTTTTGACGTCTGTCATATGCATTGCCGTTCTATGGACCTTAACGCTCTATTCTCCAATTATATGCCACGCTTGGCAAAGGGGTAGCCAGCAATTGTTGTCTCGGCACATAAGGTTGTGATAGGAAACGTTTGGTCCGGTTATGTTAGCCTTGGTTTCGTTTGTATGGCTTCCACTTTTCCGCTATACACCGCTATTCGGTGGATTTCTGCGCTCTACTCTGCTCCAATATGCTCTCATTGGCTCAGTGGAGGCCAGCAACTGTGGTCGAGGCACGTCAGTTTCAGTTTGGCTACGTTTGGTTTGGTTAGGTTTGGCTATGTTTGGTTAGGATGGCTTTGACTTTTGTGCTATACACTGCTGTTCCGTGAATTTCTGCGTTCTGCTCTGCTCCAGTTTGTTCTGCTTTGCCCTGGGTGGGTCAGCAATAGTGGCAAAAGCACGATAGGTTGTGTTAGGTTACGTTCTGTTAGGTCAGGTTAGGTTGGTCTTTGTCCGAATGGCTTTGACATTTGTGCTATACACTCCTATTCGTTCGATAACTGCGCTCGGCGTTGCTCTACTAGCATCCGCTTGTCTCTGCGGAGGCTAGTAATAGTGGCCGTGGCACGTTTGGCTGAGCTATGTTGCGTTAGGCTTGTTATGGCTTGGTTATGTTTGGATAGGTTAGCTTTGACTTTTGTGCTATACACCCCTTTTCGGTGGATTCCTGTGTTCTACTCTTCTCTAATATATTCTGCTTGGCTCTGGGGAGAACGGCAATAGTGATCGTGGCACGAGAGATTGTGCTATGGTACGTTCGGTAACGCCACGGTTAGTTAGGGTAGGTGAGGATGGCTTTGACTTTTGTGCTATACACTGCTATACGTTGAATCTCTGCGGTCTACTGTTCTCTGGTAAGTTCTCCTTAGCTCTGGGGGGGGGGGTCCAGCAATGGCGGTATCGGCACGTTAGGTCGAGTTGTGTTACGTTTGGTTATGTTACGGTTGGATAGGTTGGGAGAGGATAACGTTGACTTTAGTGCTATTGTCTGCTATTAGGCAGATTCCTGCGACGTAGAGTGCTGTAATGCCTTCAGCTTGGCTACGGGAGTGCCAGCAGGGGTGGCCACCGCACGTTAGATTGAGTCAGGTTACGTTCGGTTAGGTTGGGTTAGGCAGAGTTTTGTCAGGGTAGAATTATCTTTTGCGCTGTAGACTGCTATTCGGGGGATTTCTGCCCTCTACTGTGCTCTAGTATGTCTTGCTTGGCTATGTGGAAGACAACAGCATCTGTCTCGGCACGTTAGGTTGATTCAGACTACGTTTGGTTAAGTTCCTTTGGTTTGGGTTAGGCTTGGGTGCCTGTGTCTTATCTGATATACAGTGCGATTCTATGGATTTCTGAGTTCTACTCTCCACTAACGTGTTCCACTTGACTCTCTGGAGGCCAGAGGTAGTGGTCGCGACACGTAAGGTTGAGTCGGGTAATGTTTGGTTATGTCACCTTTGGCAAGGTTAGGAGAGAATGGCTTCGGCTATAGCGCTATAGCCTGCTGTTAAGTGGATTCCTGCACCCTACAGTGCTTTAATGTTTTCAACTTGGCTCTGGGAAGGCCAGCAACAATGGCCTCGGCACGTTATGTTGATTCATGTTACGTTCGGTTAAGTTGGGCTAGGCAATTTTTGGTCTGGATACCTTTAACTTTCACGCTGTGCGATGCTATTCGGTGGATTACTGCGCTCCACTGTGCTCTAATATTTTCAGCTTGGCTCTGGAAAGGCCAGCAAGTGTGGTCTCCGCACGTTATGATGTGTCAGTATACGTCGGTTAGTTCGGGATTGGCTATGTTTGGTTTGAATAGCTTCTACTTTTGTGCTGTACACCGTTATTCGCTGGATTTCTGCTATCTACGGTGCTCTAGTATGTCCTTCTCGGCTCTGGGGAGGGCAAAAATTGCGGTCTCCGCACGTAAGGTTAAGTCAGCTTGTGCTTGGCCACGTTTGTTTGTTTGGGTAGCTCTGACTTTTCTGATATACACTGGGATTATATGGTTTTCTGCATTCTACCCTCCACTGGCGTGTTCCGCTTGACTCTCTGGACGACAACAATAGTGGTCGCGGCACGTCAGGTCGAGTTTGGCTTCGTTTGGTTATATTTCGTTTGGTCAGGTTAGGAGAGGATAGCTATGACCTGAGCGCAATCATCTGCTATTAGATGGTCTCCTGCGCCCTACAGTGCTCTAGTGTTTTCAGCTTGGCTCTGGCAAAGCCAGCAAGAGTGACCTCGGCTCGTTAAGATGAGTCATGTTACGTTCGGTTATGTTGGTTCTGGCTAAGTTTTGCCAGGATAGCTTCAACTTTTGAGCTGTACACTGCTATTCTGTGGATGTCTGCGCACTACTGTGCCCTAGTATGTCCTGCTTGGCTCTTGGGTGGGCAGCAATAGCGGCCTCGGCACGTTAGGCTATGTTTGCGTAAGCTTTGTTGGGTTGGGATACGCTTCGATAGCGTTGACACTTCCCATATACAGAGCGATTCTATGGGTTTCTACGTTCTCCCCTCTGCTATTATACACTGCTTGACTCTGTGGAGGCCAGCAATAGCGGGCGCGGCATGTTAGGTTTAGTTAGGTTACGTTCGGTTATGTTACGATTCGTTAGTTTTGGAGAGATTATCTTTGACTTTAGCACTATAGCCTGCAATTAGATGGACTTCTGCGACCTACAGGGCTCTCCTATGTTCTGCTCGACTCTCGGGATGTTAGGAATGGTTACCGTGGCACGATAGGTTGTGTCATTTTACGTTCGGTTTGGTTAGGTTAGGCTGTGCTTATTTAGGGTAGCTTCGACCTTCGTGCTGTACACAGCTGTTCGGTGGATTCCTGCGCTCCACTGCACTCTACCCAAACCTGCTGGACCCTGGGAGGCCAGCAATAGTGGTCGCGGAACGTTACGTTGTGTTTGGCTACGATAGGTCAGGTTATGTTTGTTCGTGCTAGGTTTGGATATCTTTCAATTATCTACTGTACACTGCGATCCGATGGATTTCTGCAACCTAGCCTCCTCTAATATGTTCTGCTTGGCGCTGTGGAGGAGAGCAATAGTGGTGATAGCACGTTAGGTTCAGCTTGGTTACGTTTGGTAGTGTTTGGCTATGATGGGTTAGGTTGGGTTAGCTTCGACTTTTGTGCTACGCACTGCAATACTGTGGACCCCAGCGCCCTATTGTGCACTATCACACTCTGCTCGTCTCCGGGACGCCAGGAATAGCGGTCGCGGCACATTAGGTTGAGTTATGTTACGTTTGCTTAGGTAAGGTTCGGCTATGTTAAGATGGGATATGCTTAACTTTTGTCTATGCACAGCTATGCGGTGAATTTTTGCGCCCTACTGTGCGCTAATATTTTCAGCTTGACTCTGGCAAAGACAGCAATATTTGTCCCAGCACGCTGTGATGAGTCAGTTTTAACTTAACTTTTGTGCTGTTCGAACGTGTCGAGACCGTTATTGCTGCCCTCCCCAGAGCCAAGCAGGATATACTAGAGCAAAGTAAAGCGAAGAAGTCCACCGAACATCAGTAACAAGCACAAGAGTTAAAGCAATCCGGACCAAACTTAGCCTGACCCAACCTAACCGAACGTAGCCTGACTCAACCTAACGTGCAGAGGATACCATTGCTGGCCTTCCCAGGGCCAAGCTGAAAGCACAAAAGCACTGTAGGGCGCAGACATCCACCTCATGGCAGACTATAGCACTAAGATCAAAGCAGACTCTCCTAACCTAACCAAGCGTGACATAACCGAAAGTAGCCTGACTCTAACTAACGTGCCGAGTTCACTATGGCTGGGCTCGCAAGAGCCAAGCAGAACACGTTAGCGGTTGGTAGAACGCAGGAATCCGTAGAATCTCATTTTATATCGGAACAGTCAAAGCTAGTCAAGCATAATCCACACCTACGGAACATAACCAAACTTATCATATCTCGGTCTAACGCGCCGATACTGCTGTTGCTGCTCTCCCCAGAGCAAAGCAAGACATACTAGGGCAAAGTAGAGCGCAGAAATCCACCGAAGAGCAGTGTACAGCACAAAGGTTAAAGGTATCCTGACCAAGCAGCCTATCCCAACCTAACCGAAAGTAACTGCACTCAACATAACTTGCCGAGACCATTGTTGCTGGCCTCCTCGGAGACAAGCTGAAAGCATTGGAGCACTGTATGGTGCAGTAATCCACCTAATGACAGGCTATAGCACTAAAGTCGAGGCTATCCTCTCCTAACCCAACTGATCCTAAGAGAACCGAACGCAACATAACTCAAACTAACGTGCCGCGACCGCTACAGCTGGCCACCGCAGAGCCAAGCAGATCACGATAGCGGAGGGTAGAACGCAGAAATCCATAGAATCGCGGAATATATCAGAAAAGTCAAATCTTCTCAAATGAACGCAAGCCAACACAACATAGCCAAACATAGTCTAACTCAACCGGCTGTGCCGAGACCGCCTTTGCTGCCATCCACAGAGCCATGCAGGCCATACTAGAGGACAGTTGAGCGCAGAACTCCACCGAATGGCAGTGTACAGCGCAAAAGTTAATGCTATCCTGACCAAACTTAGCCCGACCCAACATATCCGAATGTAACATGACTCAACTTAACGTGCAGAGGCCGCTATTTCTGGCCTTCCCAGATCCAAGCAGAAAGCATTAGAGCTCTGTAAGGATCAGAAATCATCCTAATATCACACAATACCACAAAGGTCTAAGCTACCTCTCCTAACCTAACGAACCATGACATAACCAAATGTAAACTAATGCAACCTAATGTGCCACGACCACTATGGCTGGCCTCCCCAAAGCAATTCAGAACACATTAGTAGGGAGTAGAGCGCAGAAGTCCATAGAATCGCAGTGTACGTCAGAGAAGTCAAAGCTAGCCAGACCTAACCCAAACAATCAGAACATAGCCAAAGTCAGCCCATCTCAACCTAATGTGCCGATACTGCAATTGCTGCCCTCTCTAGAGCCAAACAGGGCATACCGGAGCTTAGTGGAGCGCAGAAATCCACCGAACAGCAGTGTACAGCACAAGTGTTGAAGCTACCCAAACCAAACTTAGCCGAACCCAACCTAACCGAACGTAACATGACTCAACATAACGTGCCGGAAAACTACTGCTGGCCTTCCCAGGGACAAAGCTGAATATGGTAGAGCACCGTTGTGCACGGGAATCAACCTAATAGCACACTATAGCGCAAAAGGCAAAGCTACCCTCTCCTAATCTAACCAACCGTAACATATCCAAACGTAACCTAACTCAACCAACCGTGCCGCGACCACTATTGCTGGCATCCCCAAAGCCAATCGGAACACGCTTGTGGAGTGTAGGGCGCAGAAATCCATAGTATCGCAGTGTATATCAGAAAAGTCGAAGATACCCAAAACCTAACCCTAACTTACATATCATAGCCAAGCGTGGCTAACTCAACCTGGAGTTCCCAGACCGCTATTGCTGCCCCCGCAGAGCCCAGCAGGACATACTAGAGCACAATAGAGCGCGGAAATCCCCCGAATAGCAGTGTGCAGCACAAAAAGTTGAGCAACCCTAGTCAAACATACACTAATCCAAACTATCCGAGCGGAACCAGCCGCAATAAAACGTGCCGAGACTACTATTGCTGGCCTTCCCAGAGCCAAGCTGAAAGTATTAGAATACGGTTGAGACCAGAAATCCACCATATGGCTGACTATAGCACTAAAGTCGAAGCTATACTCTTCAAACCTATCCAAACGTAACGAAACCAAACGTGACCGAACTCATGGTATCGTATCGCGACCACTATTGCTGGCCTCCACAGAGCCAAGCAGAACGCTTTAGTGGAGAGTAGAACGCAGGAATCCATAGAATCGCACGTGTGTATCAGAAAAGTCACAGCTACACAGACCTAACCCAAACGGACAGGTCATAACCAAACATAGCCTAACTCAACCTAACATAAAGAGACTGCCGTTGCTGGCATCCCCAGAGCCAAAAAGAACACATCAGTGGAGAGTAGAACGCAGAAACCGATGAAAACGCAGAGTATACCAGAAACGTCAAGGCTACACAAACCTAACCCACACCAACGGAATATTCCCGAACATAACGTATCTCAAACTTACGTGCCGATGCCGCCATTGCTGCCCTCCACAGAGCCAAGCAGGACATATTAGGGCACAGCGGATCGCAAAAATCCACCGAATATCGGTGTGCAGCACAAAAGATACAGTAACACCAGCAAAACTTAGCC
The DNA here is from genome assembly GCF_001483705.2 of Eufriesea mexicana. NCBI lineage: Eukaryota > Metazoa > Arthropoda > Insecta > Hymenoptera > Apidae > Eufriesea > Eufriesea mexicana. Next base: position 95,071 of record NW_016910005.1, read on the forward strand.
TAACCGAACGTAACCGAACGTAACCTGACTCAATATTACGCGCAGAGGCCACTATTCCTGGTCTTCCCAGAGTCTAGCCTCACATATCAGAGCTCTTTAGGGCGCAGCGATCCACCTAATAGGAGACAATTGCACTGAAGTCAAAGGTATCCTCTCCCAGCCTAACCATACGTAACATAACTAAACGTAACATAACCCGTGCTAACGCGCCGCGAGCACCATTGGTAGCCTCCCCAGTGCAAAGCAGAACACGTTAGGGGAGAGCAGAGCGCAGAAATCCATATAATCAGAGTGTACATCAGGGAATTTATGGCTACCCAAACCTAACCCAAACGAACAGGTCATAACCAAACATAGTCTAACTCAACCTAAAGTGCCGAGTCGGCCATTGCTGCCATACCCAGTGCCAAGCAGGTAATACTAGAACACACGAGAGCGCAGAAATCCCCCGAATGACAGGGTGCAGGTCAAGAGTTGAAGCTATCCTAACTAAACTCAGCCTAACCTTACCAAACGTGACGTAACCTTACTCGTCATAACGTGCCGAGACCACTATTGTTGGCCTCCCCAGAGCCAAGCTGAATATATTATAGCACTGTAGAGCACAGAACTCCTGCTAATAGCACTGTACAGCACAAAGGATAAAGTTATCCTGACCATACTTAGCCTAACCCAACCAAGACGAACGTAACATGTCCCAGGGTAAAGTGCCGAGACCATTATTGCTGGCCTTCCCAAAGACAATCTGAAAGTATTAGAGCACTGTAGGGCGCAGATGTTCACCTAATAGCAGACTATAGCACTATAGTCAAAACTATCCTCCAGTAACCTAACCAAACGTAACACAATCGAGCGTAACCTAACACTACCTAACGTGACGTGGCCGCTGCAGCACGCTTCCACAGGGCCAAGAAGGGCACATTAGTGGAGAGTAGGACGCACAAATACACGGAGTAGCAGTGCACAGCACAAAACTTATAACTATACTAACCAAACTTACCTGTCCCAACATAACCGAACGTAACCTACCTTCACATAACGTCCCGATACCACTATTGCTGCCCTTCACTGATCCCAGCGGGTCATACTGGGGCGCAGTAGAGCGCTCAAGTCCACCACATTTCGGTGTACAGAGTGTAAGTTAAAGGCATCCCAGCCAAAGTTAGTCCATCCCTACCTAGACGATCGTAACCTTCCTCAAAGTTACGTGCCGAGAACACCATTGCTGCCATTCCCTGGTCAAAGCGGGACACACTAGGGCGCAGTAAAATGAAGAAATGCACCGAAAAGCAGGGGTCAGGACCAAAGTTGAAGGTACCCTAACCAAACTTAGCATAATCCAGCCTAACCCGACGTAACCTGGAACAACATAACATGTCGAGACCACTATTGCTGGCCTTCCTAGTACCAGGCCGAAAATATTAGAGCACTATGGGACGCTGACATCCAACTAATAGCAGACTATGACACTAAAGACAAAGCTACCCTATCCAAACCTACCCAACCGTTACATAACTGAACGTAACCTATTTCACCACAAAGGAGCTGCGACCGTTATTGCTGGACTCCACAGACCCAAGCAGGACACATTAGTGGAGCGTAGAACACAGAAATCCACAGAAACGCAGTCTATACCTGAAAAGTCAAAGCTGCGCAAGCGCAACCCAAGCTAACAGAAAACAGCCAAACATAGACTAACTCAAACTAACATGCCGTGACCGCTATTGCTGCCCTCCCCAGAGGCAAGCAGGACATGCTAGAGCACAGTAGATCGCTGAAATCCACCGAATAGCAGTGTTCAGCACAAAAATTAAAGCAACCCTGTCCAAACTTAGCCTAACCCAACCTAACCGAACCTATTCTGTCACAATTTTGCGTGCCGAGGCCAATATCTCTGGACTTCCCAGAGTCAAGCTGAAAGCATTAAAGCACTGTAGGGCGCAGAAACCCACCTAATAAATGGCTATAGCACAAAGTCGAAGTAAGCCTATCCCAGCCTAACCAATCGTAACATAAGCAAACGTAACCAAACTCAACCTAACGCGCCGGCACCACAACTGCTGGCCTACACAGAGTCAAGCTGAACACTCTAGTGAAGAGTAGAATGCAGAAATCCATAGAATCGCAGCGTATATCAGAAAAGTCAAAGCTACGCATACCTAACCCAGACATACAGAACATAAACAAACATAGCCTCACTCAACCTAACGTGCCGAGACCCGCTATTGCTGCCCTCCACAGTGCCAAGCAGGTCATGATAGAGCACAGCAGAGCGCAGAAATCCACCGAATAGCAGCGTATAGCACAGAAGTTAAAGCTAACATAACCAAACTTAGCCTAATCCAACCTAACCGAACGTAACCTGACAAAACGTAATGTGCCGAGACCACTTTTGCTGGCCTTCCTATAGGGAAGCCGATAATATGGGAGCACTGTAGGGTGCCGCGATCCACCTAATAGCGGACTATAACAGTAAAGTCACAGCTATCCTCCCCTAGCCGAACTAATCGTAACGTTACCAAACGTAATCTGACCTAGCCTAACGTAAGGCGACCTCTATGGCTGACCTCCCCAGTGCCCAGCAGAACACGTTAGTGTGGAGCAGAACGCATGAATCGATAGAATCGTAGTGTATATCGGACTGCAATTGCTATCCGAACCCAAAACGAACCAACAGATCCTACCTGAAAATAGCCTAACTCAAACTAACCTGCCGAGACCGCTATTGCTGCCCTCCCTAGGGCAATGCAGGGGATGCTACAGCACAGTAGAGCGCAGAAGTCCACCGAATAGCAATGTAAAGCACAAAAGTTGAAGCTACCCTAACCAAACTTAGCCTAGTGCAACCTAACCGAACATAACCTGACACAACGTAATGTGCCGAGACCACTATTACAGGCCTTCTTATAGGCAGGCTGATAATATTAGAGCGCTGTAGGGAGCAGCGATCCATCTAAAAGCGGACTATAACAGTAAAGTCACAGCTATCCTCCCCTAACCGAACTAATCGTAACATAACCAAACGTAACGTAACCTAGCTTAACGTACCACGACCTCTATGACTGCCCTTGCCAGAGCCAAGCAGAACACGTTAGCGGGGAGCGGAACGCAGGAATCCGTGTAATTGTAGTGTATATCGGAAAACCATACCCATCCAAACCCAACACGAACCAACAGAGCATACACGAAAATAGCCTAATTAAGCCAAACCTGTCGAGATCGCTATTGCTGCCCCTCTCAGGGCCATGCAGGAGATACTAGAGCACAGTAGAGGGCTGAAGTCAACCGAACAGCAGTGAACAGCACAAAAGTTAAAGCTATCCTAAACAAACTTGGCCTAATCGTACCCAACCGAACGTAACGTGACACAACGTAACGAACCGAGAGCACTTTTGCTGGCCTACCCAGAGCCAAGCTGAAAACATTAGAGCACCGTAGGGTTCAAAAATCCACCTGATATCTGACTGTAGCGCTAAAGTCAAGCCTATCCTCTCCTGACCCAAGCAATCTTAACATAACCAAACGTAGCCTATCTCAAAATAACGTGCCGAGACCGCTATTGCTTCCCTCCCCAAAGTCAAGCAGGTCATACTAAAGCACAGTAGAGCGCAAAAACCCATCGAATGGCTGTTGACAGCAAAACAGTAAAAGCTATCCTGACCAAAGTTGGCCTAACCCAAAATATTCGAACGTAATATGTCTCCACATGACGTGCCGAGACCACTATTGTTGTCATTACCAGAGCCCAGCTGAAAATATTAGGGCACTGTAGGGCGCAGAGGTCCACCGAATAGCAGACTATAGCGCTAAAGTCAAAGCTACCCTCTCCTACCCTATCCAGCCGTAAGATAACCAAACGTAACTTAACTCAACTTATCGTGCCGCGACCCCTATTGCTGGCCTCCGCGGAGCCAAGCAGGAGACATTAGTGGGTAATAGAACGCAGAATCCTTAGAATCGGAAGATATATCAGAAAAGTCAAAGCTACCCAAGCCTAGCCCAAACCAGCAGAACAAGGCCTAACAACTGAGCTCAACCTAACGTGCCGAGACCATTATTGCTGTCCGTCCCAGAGCCAAGCTGAAAATATTAGAGCACAGTAGGGCGCAGATATCCACCTAATAGCAGACTATAGCACTATAGCCAAAGACACCTCTCCTTACCAAAGCAATTGTAACATAACCAAACGTAACCTAACTAAACCTAACTTGCCGAGGCCGCCGTTGCTGCCACTCCCAGAGCCAAGCAGGACATACTGGAGCACAGTAGAGCGCAGAAATCCACTGAACAGCAGTGTACAGCACAAAAGATGAATCTGTCCTGACCAAACTTTGCCCAGCCCAAACCATTCGAACGTAACCTGACACAACATAACGCCCAGGGACCACTATTGCTGGCCATGCCATATCCAAGCAGAAAACATTAAAGCACAGTTGGGCGCAGAAAGCCGCCTAATAGCAGACTATAGCGCTACAGTCAAAGCTAATCTCTCCTAACTAACCAATCGTAAGATAAACAAGCGTAACCAAACGCAACCTAACCTCCCGTGGCAACCATTGCTAGCCTCCCGATATCGAAGCAGAACACATTAGTGGAGAGTAGACGGCAGAAGTCCATATAACCGCAGTGTATACCAGAAAAGCCTAAGCTACCCAGACGCAACCCAAAGCAACAGAACATACTCGAACGTAGCCTAACTAATCCTAAAGTGCCGAGGCCGCTATTGCTGCCCTTCCCAGAGCCAAGCAGGATATACTGGAGCACAGTAGAGCGCAGATACCCGTCGAATTGCAGTGTACAGCACAATGGCTAAAGCTACCCTGTCAAAACTTAGCCTCCACCAACCAAACCAAACGTAATCTGACTCACCGTAAAGTGCAGATACCGCTATTGCTGTCCCTCTCGAAGCCAATATGAAAATATTACAGCACGGTTGGGCCAGAAATCCACCTAATATCAAACTGTAGCACTAAAGCCGCAGCTATCCACTCCTAACCTAACCAATCGCAACATAACCGGAAGTGCCATAACTCAACTTACCGTGTCGAAACCGCAATTGCTGCCATTCCCGAAGCCAAGCAGGACATACTAGAGCACAGTATAGCGCAGAAACCCACCGAATTGCTGTGTACAGCACATAAGTTATACTTACCCATCCATACTTTGCCTAACCCTACATAAACGAACGTAACGTGACTCATCGTAACGTGCCGAGAGCACTATTGCTGGCATTCGCAGATACAAGGTTAAAATGTTAGAGCACTGCTGGGCCCAGAAATCCACTTAATAGCAGACTACAGCACTAAAGTCACAGATAACCTCTCGTAACCTAGCTAAACGTAACATAACCAAACGCAACCTAGCTCAAAATGTCATGCCGCGTCCACAATTGCTGTCCTCCCCAGAGTCAAGCGGAAAACGTTAGTGGAGGGTTGAACAAAGAAAAACATATAATCGCATTGTGTATCAGAAAAGTCAAGGCTACCCAAGCCTAACCGAGACAAACAAGACAACCAAACATTGCCTGACTGAGACTAACATGCAGAGGCCGACATTGTGGCCCTCCCCAGAGCCAAGCAGGACATATTAGGGCACAGTAGAGCGAAGAAACCACCGAAAATCAGTGTACAGCGCAAAAGTTATAGCCACCATATCCAAACTTAGCCTAACCCAACCTAACCGAACGTAACCTGACCCAGCATAACGTGCTGAGACCACTATTTCTGGGCTTCCCGGAGCCTTTCTCAAATTATTAGTGCACTGCAGTACCCGGGAATCCACCTAACCGCAGACTATAGCAGTAAAGGCAAAGGTACTCCCTCCTGACCTAACCAAACGTAGCACAACCGAACATAACACAACTAAACCTAGCGTGCCGCGACCACTATTGCTGGCCTCACCAGAGACGAGCAGAACTCGTTAGTGGAGCGCAGGACGCAGAGGTCCATAGAAACGGAGTGTGTATCAGAAAGGTCGAAGCTGCCCAAACCTAACCCAAACCAACCGAGCATAACCAAACATGGCCTAACTAATCCTAAACATCTGAGACCGTAATTGCTGCCATTCCCAGAGCCATGCAGGACATACTACAGCACAGCAGAATGTAGAAATCCACCATACATTAGTGTACAGCGCTAAAGCTAAAGCCATCATAACCAAACTTAGCATAACCCAACCTAACCGAACGTAACCGACCCAATATAATGTGCAGAGACCACTATTTCTGGCCTTCCCATAGCCAACCTGTAGATATTAGAGCACTGTGGGACACAGAAATCCACCTAATAGCAGACTAACGCACTAAAATCAAAGCTCTCCTTTCCTCACCTAAACAAACGTAACACAACCAAACGTAACACAACCAAACGTAAAATATCTCTACTTGACGTGCCGCGACCACTATTGCTGGCCTCCCGAGAGCCAAGCAGAACACATTAGCATACAGTAGAACGCAGAAATCCTTAGAATTGCAGTGTACATCAGAGAAGTCAAAGCTACACAGGCCTAACTCAATACAACAGAACATTGCAAACATAGCCTAACTCAAAATACGGTACCGAGACCGCTGCTGCTGCACGCCACACAGACAAGCAGGACATACTAGAGGACAGTAGATCGCAGAAATCCACCGAATAGCAGCGTAAAGCACAAAAGCTGAAGCTACCCTGACCAAACATTGCCTAACCCAACCTGAGCGAACGTAACCTGACTCAACATACCGTGCCGAGACCAATATTGCTGGCCTTGCCAGAGCCAATCTGAAAATATTTCAGCACTGTCGGGCGCAGGAATCCACCTATTAGTCGGACTATAGCACTAAAGTCAAGGCTATCCTCTCTTCACCGAACCAATCCTAACATTACCAAACGTAACATAACTCAACCTATCGTTCCGGGATAGCTCCTGCTGGCCTACCCTGTTCCAAGCGGAAGACATTAGTGGACAGCAGAGCGCAGAAATCCATATAATCGCAGTGTATATCAGAAAAGTAATAGCTACCCAAACAAACAGATCATAACCAAGCTTAGCCCGACTGAAATTAACATGAGGAGGACGCCATTGCTGCCGTCCGCAGAGCCAAGCAGGACATACCAGAGCTCAGTAGATGCCAGAAATCCACCGAATAGCTGTGTGCTGCACAAAAGTTAATGCTATCCTAGCAGAACTTTGACTAACGCTACATAACCGAACGTAACCACACTCAACATAACGTGCCGAGACCACTTTTGCGGACCTTCCGAGAGACTGGCTGAAAATTTTAGAGCAATGTAGGGTGCAGAGATCCATCTAATAGCGGACTACTGCACTGAGGTCGAAGCTATCCTCTCCTAACCTAACCAATCGTAACGTAACCAAACGTAACCCAACCCAACCTATCGTACCGCGACCACTGTTGCTGGCCTCCCCAGAGCGAAGCAGTATACGTTAGTGGAGAGAGGAACGCAGAAATCCAGAGATTTGCAGTGTATATCAGAAAAGTCAAAGCTATCCAAACCTAACCCAGACCAACAGTGCAAACTCAAGCATAGTCTAATCCAAACTAACGTGCCGAGGCCACTACTGCTGCCATGACCAGATCCAAGCAGGACATACTGGATCACAGTAGGAAGCAGAAATCCACGGAATGGCAGTGTACAGCGCAAACGTTAAAGCTATCGTTACCAAACTTAGTCTAATCCAAAGTAACCGAACGTAACGTGTCTCAACGTATCGTACAGAGACCACAATTGCTGTCCTTCCCAGGGCCAAACTGAAAGTATTAGATCACTGTAGGGCGTAGAAATCCACCTAATAGCAGAATATAGCGTTAAAGCCGAGGCCTCCATCTCCTAACCTATTCTATCGTAACGTAACAAAGCGCAGTACAACTAAACCTATCGTGCCGCGACGACTATCACTGGCCTCCCCAGAGATAAGCAGGAGTTACTAGAACACAGCAGAGCGCAGTAATCAACCGCACCGCAGTGCACAGCACAAAAGTAAAAGATATCCTAACCTAACCTGTCCTAACCTATCCTAACCGAACTCGGAATAAGTAAACATATCGTGCCACGGCCACTATTGCTGTCCCTCCATCGAAAAGCAGAATATATTGGCGGAGCGTTGAGAGCAGGAGTCCATAGATTGTCAATGTATGGCACAAAACTCAAAGCTACCCTAACCAAGCTTAATCTAACCAGACATAGACCAAATGTAACATGACATAACCATACGTGACACGACCAATATTGCTGGCTTCCCCAGAGATGAGCAGCGTATAGTAGAACAATGTGGAGCGCAGAAATCCCTCGGATAGCAGTGTAAAGTACAAAATTCAATGCTACTTTGTCCTAAATTCTCCAAACGTAACATAACCGAACGCAACCTATCTCAACATAACATGCCGTGATTACCATTGCAGGCCTTCCCAGTGCCAAGCAGAGGATGTTAGAACAATGTAGAGCGCCGAGATCCACCGAACAGCCGTGTACAGCATAAAAATCAAACCTACTCTATCTTAACCGTACCAAACCGTGACATAACCTAAAGTAACATAACTCAAAGTAACGTGAAGTGACCGCTATTGCTGCCCTCCCCAGAGACAAGCAGAACATACTAGAGCACAGTAGACCGCAGAAATCTGCCGAATTGCAGTGCATAGCACAAAAGTAAAAGCTAATCGATCCATGCCTAGCCTAACCTGACCAAACCAAACCTACCCTAACCGTACGCAGCCTATCTCAGCCTAACCCAACAATACCACAATTGCTGGCGTACACAGGCCCAAGCGGAGAACAATAGAGCAGAGTGGAGCGCAGGAATCCAACGAATGGCAGTGTGTAGCACAAGAGTCAAAGCAATCCGATCGCAACATAACGAAACGCAGCATAAGCTGACGTAACGTAACCCAAACTGACGTGAAACTACCGCTATTGCTGGCCTCACGAAAGCTAAGAAGATTATAGCAGAGCAATGTAGAACGCTGAAATCTGCAAACAGCTGTGTATAGCACAAAGGTCTGTGCTGCTCTAACCACACCTAGCCAAGTCGATCATAACCAAACGTAACGTAGCTCAACCTAACGTGCGGAGAGCATAATTCCTGGCCTCCACAGAGGCAAGCAATGTGTGACAGCGCAATGAAGAGCGCAGAAGTCCTTAGAATAGCAGTGTGTGGCACAAATGTCGGAGCTATCCGAACCTAACACATCGCAGCATGACCTGACCAAACGTAATCTGACCTAACCTACCGTTCCGCGACCACCATTGCTGGGATCCCGAGAGTCGCGCAGAGTATAGAAGAGCAATGTAGAGCGCAGAAATCCACCGAATAGCACTGTACAGCTCAAGAGCCTATGCCGACATATCCAAGCTTAGCATAACCTAACCTAAGCGAAAGTAACATGACTCAAACAAACTTGAGGCGACCGCCATTTCTAGCTTCCCAGAGACAAGCAGATGTTAGTAGAGTAACGCAGAGCGCAGATATCGACCGTACAGCAGTGCATGGCACAAAAGTCAAAACTAACCTATCCTAACCAGACCGAACGTAACGTAACCGAAGTTTACCTAGCTCATCCTGTTATGCCGAGACCACGATTGCTGCTCTCACCAGAGACAAGTAGGACATATTGCAGGAGAGTGGGGCGTCAATATCGATAGAATTGCAATGCATGGCACAATAGTCGAAGCTACCATAGCCTAACATAGCCATACGTAACAGAGCAGGAAGTAGTTTAGCTCAACCTAACGTGCCGAGACTATCATTGCTTGGCTCCCCAGAGCCAACCAGAATTTACTGGGGTACGGTAGATCGCAGTAATCCACCGAACTTCCGTGTGTAGCACAAAAGTGGAGGACAACCTAACCTAACCTGTCTCAACCTAGCCAAACCAAACGTAGACTGACTAAACATAAGGTACCGAGGATACGATTGCTGGCTTCCCCAGAGCCAAGCAGAGCATATTAGAGCAACGTAGAGCGCAGAAATCCACTGAACAGCGGTGTATAGCACAAAAGTCACAGCTACCCTATCCTAACTTGGCCGAACGAAATATACCTCAACCTAGCTTGCCGAGACCGCTATTGCTGACCTCCACAGAACCAAGCAGCACAAACTAGAACACAGTAGAGCGCAGGGGTCCACCGTGAAACAGTGTCCACCACGTAAGTCGAAGCAATCCAGACATAACCCAGACTAACATAAGCTAACCAAACGTAGCGTAACTCACACTAACGAGACGATACCACCATTACTGTACTCCCCATCTACGAGCAGATTACTATATAGCAATGTAGGGCGCAGAAACCCCCGGAATAGCAGTGTACAGCATAAAAGTCGAAGTTATCTTATCCTATCCTGACCAAACGTAACATAATCTAACGTAACCTAACTAAACCCAAGGTGCCGAGACCACTACTGCTGGCCACCCCAGAGCCCCGCGGAGCATATTAGAGCACAGCAGAGCGTAGATATCGACATCACTGCAGTGTATAGCGCAAAAGACAGAGACATGCTGACCATACCTAGCCCTACCTAACCTAACCAAGCAAAACATAACCCAAACAATCATCCCGCGACCACTACTGCTGGCGTCTCCAGAGACAAGCAGATGCTAGAAGAGCAATGCAGAGCGCAGATACCGACAGAGTAGCAGTGTATTGCATAAGAGTCAAAGCTATCCTAAACAAACCTATCCTAAGCTTGCCAAGACAAACATAACATATCTCAACGAAGCATGCCACGAACATTATTGCTGGCTTCCCCAGAGACAAGCAGAATATGATACAGCGCAGTATAGCACGGTAGTCCATAGAATTACAATGTGTAGCGCAAAAGTTATAGCTATCCCCTCCTAACCGAACGTAACCTAGCTTAACCAAGAGTAACCTAATCCATCCGAAAGCGCCGCTGACACTGTTGCTAGCATCCCCAGGGCCATGTAGAACTTATTAGAGCGGAGTAGAGGGCAGAAATCCGTAGAACAGTAGTGTACAGCAGGAAAGACAAAGATACCCAAACCTAACCCAAACTAACGTATTCTAACCCGAAATTACCAAACCCAACATAACGTGAAGCGACCACTATTGCTGGCTTCCACAGGGAACGCAGGTTAGAGTAGAGCACGGTAGAGGGCAGGAATCTACCGAATAACGTGTATAGCACGAAAGTCGATATTATGCCGTCCTAACTTAGCCTAACCTAACGTAAACAAGCGTAACCTATCTAAACCTAACGTGACACGACCACTACTGCTAGCCTCCCGAGAGTCGTGCAGAGAACATTAGATCACGCTAGAGGGCAGAAGTCCGAGTAGTAGTGTATAGCGCAAAACACGAAGCAGTCCTAACAAACCTGACATAGGCTAACCCAACCAAACGTAGAATAATTAAACGTAACGTGCGGAGACCAATATTTCTGGCCCCCCAGAGCCAAGCTGAACACATTAGAGTACTGTGGAGCGCGGATGTCCTCTGTATAACAGAGTAGAGCACAAAGGTCAAAGCAATCCTATTCCAACCAAGACAAACGTAACTTGACCAAACGCTACATAACTCTCCCCAATGCACTAGAGCACAGTAGATAGCAGAAATCCAACAAATGGCAATGTGTACAACAAAAGCCAAAGATATCCTTATCTATCGCAACGTATCCTAACCCAACCAAGCGTAATCTAACAAAGCCTTGCGTGCCGCGACTACTATTGCTGCCCTCCGCAGAGCTCAGTAGAACGTATTAGAGTAAAGTAAGGCGCAGAACTCCATTGAATCCCAGTGCATAACATAATAGTCGAAATTAACCATTACCAACATAACCACACGTGATATAACCGAACGTAACGTAGTTTAACCCAACATGCCAAGACCACTATTGCATGCGTCCCCGTAGCCTAGTAGAATAAACCAGAACACAGTAGAGCGTAGAGACCCGCCGAATAGCCGTGTATAGCACAGACGTCAAAGCTATCCTACTCTAACCACACCAAAAACGTAACCTAACCTAACCAAACGTAACATAACCAAACGTAACCAAACTCAACCTGACGTGCCTAGAACACAATTTCTGATATCCCCGGAGCCAAGCAGAATACACTAGAGCACAGTAGATCGCAGAAAGCCGCGGCAATGCTGCATAGGGTGCAAAAGTCAAGGATACCCTATCCTAACCAAGCCTACACTATAACACACACACGTAGTCTAACTCAGCATATGTTGCCGAGAAAACACCTGCGGTCTTTCCCAGGGCAAAGCAAAACATGTTAGAGGAGTGTAGAGGGCAGGAATCCATAGAATCGCGGTGTATAGCCGAACAGTCAAAGCTACCCGAACCTAAGCCAAACAAATATAACCTAACCAAACGAAGCCTAACTCAATATAACGTGCCGCGACCCCTACTGCTGGACGCCGCTGTGCCAAGCAGAATACAGCAGGGCACAGCAGAGCGCAGAAGTCCGCACATTAACAGTGAACACCACGAGTGTAATACTATCCTAACCAAACACAAAGAAACGTGGCGCAACGAAACCTAGCCTAACTCAACCTAGCGTGACGAGACCACTATTTATGGCCACCTCTGTGTCGAGCCGAGTATGGTAGAGCAACGTAGGGCGCAGAAATTGACCGAAGAGCAGTGTATAGGACAGTGTATAGTTAAGTCAAACCCATCCTGTCCTAACCTATCCGCACACAATGTAATCACACGTACCATGACACAAACGAACGTGCCGAGACAACTATTGCTGGAATCCCCAGAGCCAAGCAGAATGTATTAGGGCACAGTAGAGCGTAGAGAGCCACCAAATAGCAGCGTACAGCACAAAAGTCAAATATATCACAACCTGTCGCGTCCTAACCTAACCAAGCCAAACTTAGGCTAACTAAGCTTAACGTGCCGAGACCACAGTTTTTGGCATCCGCAGTGCCAAGCAGAACAAATTAGAGCACAGTAGATTGTAGAAATACTCCGAATAGGAGTGCATAGCGCAAAAGGCAAAGCTAGGCCCTCCTAACCTAACCAATCGTAACGTAACCAAACGTAACACAACTCAACCTATCGTGACGAGACCACAATTGCTGGCAATCCCGGAGCCGACCTGAAAATATTAGAGCATAGTAGAGTGCAGAAATCCACCGAAATGCAGTGTATAGCAAAAAGTCGGAGCAAGCATCTCCTAACATAACCAATCGAAACGCAACCAAACATAACCTAACAGAGCTTAACGTAACGCGATTACTATTGCTGGTCTCCCAGGAACAAGCACAATATTTCAGAAGAGAGTAGAGAGTAGAAATACATTGATTCTCACAGTATAGCAGAAAAGTCAAAGCTATCCAAACCTCACCCAGACAAAGATAGCCTAAGCAAACGGAGCATAACTCAACATAAAGAGCCGCGACCACTATTGCTGGACATACCAGGGGCAAGCAGAATACTCTCCAGACAGTAGAGCGAAGAAACCACCGAATGACAGTGTATTCCGCGAAAGACAAATCTATCCAAGCCTAACACAATCAAACTTGTCTTAACCAATCGTATCCGAACGCAACCTAACCTGCCGAGGGAACTATTAATGGCTACCCCAGAGCTCGAGCAGAGTACAGTAGGGTAATGTAGAACGTATCAATCCACCGAATAGCAGGGTATAGCACAAAAGTCAAAGACATTCTTACAAAACCTAACATTACATAGCATAACCAAACGTAACATGACACAAACTAACGTGCTGAGAGGACTATTCCTGGCGTCCGTAGAGGCAATCATAATATGACAGAGCACAGTAGAACCCAGAAGCCCATAGAACTTCAGTGTTGAGCACAAGAGCCTAGGCTACACTAACCTAACCTAGAACAACCTAACACAACCAAACGTAATCTAACTCAACCTAACGTGCCGCGAAGAGTATTGCTGGCCTCCGGAGAGCCAAGCAGAGCATAGTAGAGGAGAGTAAAGCGCAGAAATACATAGGATCGCAGCGTATAGCAGAAAGGTCGAAGTTGTCCAAACCTAACCAAAGCTAAGGTAACCAAGCCAAACGTATAGTATCTCAACCTATATTAGCGAGAACATTATTACTGCGGTCGCCGAAGCCAAGCAGAATATACTAGAGCGCAGTAGAGTTCAGAAATCCACCGTATTTCAGTGTACAGCGCAGAAGTCACAGATAACATATCCTAGCACAAACAAACCTAACCTAACCAAACGCAAATTGACTCTACGTAACGCGACGCGGCCACGGGAACTTTGCTCACCGGAGTAAAGCAGAGCATATAGGATAACAGTAGAGCGCAGGTATCCACCGAATAGCAGTGTATAACACAAAAGTCAAAGCTTCGTTGGCATAACATAGCCAAACATGGTATAACCAAGCGTAACCTAACTCCACCTGACATACCTACACCACAATTGCTGTCCTCTCCAGAGCTGAGCAGAATATACTAAAGCACATCAGATCACAGAGGTCCGCGGCGTTGAATTGTAATGCTCGAATGACAAAGATAGCCTAATCTAGCCTAACCTAACCTAACCCGGACGAACGTAGGCTGACTCAGCATAAGGTGCAGAGACCACTATTGCTTCTTTCCCAGGGCCAAACTGAACACATCAGACAAATGTAAAGCGCCGAAATCCACTGACTTGCAGCATATAGCACAGAAGTCTATGCTGTCCTCTCCTACACTAACCAATCGTTCCATAACCGGACGTAACGTAACACAACCTAATGTGCAGCGACCGCTATTGCTGGCCACCCCACAGTCGTGCAGAGTATCGTAGACCACAGTAGAGCGCAGAAATCCACCGAATAGCAGTGCACAGCTCAAAAGTCAAAGCTTCCCCATCCCAATATATGCAATCTTGACATAATAAAACGTTACATAAGTAAACCAAACGTACCGCGGCCGCTATTGCTGGCCTCCCCGGAGTCGAGTAGAACATAATAGAGGAGAGTAGAGCGCAAAAATCCATAGAATTGCAGTGTATGGCATAAAAGTCATTGCTATCCAAATCGAAGCCAAGTTAGCATAACTTAACCGAACGTAGCATAGCACAACATAACGTGCCGCAACCGCGGCTTGCGGCCTCTCCTGAGCCAAGCAGAGTTTATTAGAGCACATTAGGTCACAGAAATCTACCGAATAACAATGTATGGCACGAAAGTCAAAGCTACCCTAACCAAACATAACCTAACCTAGCTTATCCAAACGTCACCTAACGCAACGTAACGTGCTACGAACACTAATACTCGCCTCCCCTGATTTGAGCAGAGAATAGTAGTGCAACGTAGGGCGCAGGAGCTCGCCGTATACAGTGTACAGCGCAAACGTCGAAGAAAGCCTAACCATGCCTTCCCATCCTTACCAAGCGAACCGAAACCCAGCTCCACCTAACGCGCCGAGACCACCAATACCGGCCACTCCGGAGGCAAGCAGGATATATTATACCTCAGGAGAGGACAAAGGTCCACCGAATAGCAGTGTACGGCACAAAAGCTTAATCCACTTTATCCTAACTTCACAAAAAGCAACATAAGCAAACGTAGCCAAACTCACACTAAAGTGCGGATACCACTGGTGCTGGACTCCTCAGAGCCGAGCAGAATGCACTAGAGCACCGTAGGGCGCAGGAATCCGCGAATTGCAGTGTATAGCGCAAAAGTCTAGACTATCCTATACTAACCTCACCATACGTAACATTATGCAATGCAACGAGGCGAGACCACTGTAGCTGTCCTCTCCAGAGCCAAGCGAAATATACTAGAGCACAGTAGAGCGCAGGAATCCTCCGCATTACACTGTATAACAGAAAAGCGAAGTATAACCTATCATAACATAACCAATCGTAACACAACCAAACGCAACATCACCCTACATAACGTACCGCGACCACTATATCTGGCCTCCACATAGCCAAGCAGAAAGTATTAGAACCCAGTAGAGCGCTGAAGTCGCAGGATAGTTTATAGCACAGATGTCTGAACAAATCTATCCTAACCTCACCGAACGCAACATAACCAAACGCGGCATAGCTAGGCATAACGTGCCGAGGCCACTATTGTTTTCCTCCACAGAGCTGAGCAGAAAATACTAGAGCACAGTGGAGCGCAGGAACCCACCGCATTGCAGAGAATAGCACAAAAGCCGTAGATATCCTTACCCAACCAGACCTAATCTGACTTAACCAAATGTAGCGCAACTCAACAGAGCGTGCCGTGACCAGTGCTGCTGGACTCCACAGAACCAAGCAGAATACAGTAGAGCACAGTAGATCACAGGAACCCGCTGGATAATAGTGTGTGGCACGAAAGTCGTAGCCTTCATAACTAAACATAACCTAACATAACATAATCAAGCGTAGCCTAACATAACATAACGTGTCTCGACTATTGCTGTCCTCCCCAGGGCCAAGCAAATTACAGTAGAGCACAGTCGTGTGCAGAAATCCTTCGAATAGCAGTGAATAGTACGGAAGACAAAACTACCTTTACCGATGTTAGCCCATCCTATACTAATCAAACGTAACCTAACACAACCTCACATGCCGAGACCAATATTGCTGGCATTCCAAGGGATAAGCATAATTTAGTAGAGCACAGTACAGCGCAGGAATACTCCGAATCGAAGTCTATGGTACGAAAGTCTAGGTTACCTGGCCGAGCTTAACCAAAGCTAACCTAGCCAAACGTAAACTAATTAAACCTAATTTGCCGAGACTGCTATTGCTGGCACGCAAAGACCCATGCAGAAAGCAGTAGAACACAGTAGAGCCCAGAAATCTGCGGGTAGGTGTGTATAGCGCAAAAGTATGAACTATCATATCCCGACATCCCAAACGTGACATAACCGAACGTAGCTTATTTCAACCTAACGTGCCGAGACCACTATTGCTGGCCTCTCAAAAACCAAGCAGAATATACTAATGCACAATAGAGCGCAGGAATCCACCGCACTGCAGTGCACAGCACAAAGGCGAATGATACCCCAACTTAAGTTGTCCTAACCTAACCTACCCAAACGTAGTGTAACTCAACGTGGAGCGACGAGACCAATTTTGCTGGCCTCGGCAGAGCCGCGCAGAATACGTTAGAGCACAGTAGAAAGCAGAAATCCACCGAAAAGCAGTGTATAGCACAAAAGTCTAGTCTACCTTATCCTAACCTAAACGAAAGTAACATACGTATACGTAACCTAACTCAACAAAACGTCCCGCGACTATCTCTGGCCTACACACAGCGTAGCAGAGTATAGTAGAGCACAGTAAAGCGAAGAAATCCACCGACTAGCAGCGTACGGCTCAAAAGTCTAAGCGATTCTATCCTAACCTAACCAAACGTAGCATAAGCAAACGTAGCTAAACTGAAGCTAACGTGCCGGGACCACTACCGTTGGCCTCCGCAGGGACAAGCAGAATATGCTAGAGCACAGTAGAGCGCAGAAATCCAACGCATTGTAGTGTATAGCAGAAAAGCCTAGACTATAATGTCCTAAACTCACCAGACGTAACAAGTCCAAACGTAGCATATCTCAACCTAACGAGCCAAGCCCGCAATTGCTTGCCTCCCCAGATTCTAGTAGAATGCTCTAGAGCACAGCACAGCCCAGAAGTCCAACGCACTGCAGTGAATAGCACAAGAGTCAGACAAACCCTGACCTATCCTGACCTTACCTAACCTAGCCAAACGTAGCGTAGCTAAGCATGACGTGACGAGACCAATGTTTCTGTCCCCCCAGAGCCAAGAAGAGCATGCTAGAGCTCATTAGAGCGCAGAAATCCACCGAATAGCAATGAATAGCCCAAAAGTCAAAGTAGCATATCCTAACCTATCCAAACGCAACACAACCGGACGTAGCATATCCCAACCTGACGTGCCGAGTCCGCTACTGCTGGCCTCCCCGGATCCAAGTAGAATATACTAGAGCCCAGCAGAGCGCAGAAATCCACTGCATTGCAGTGTATATCACAAAGGTCAGTCATACCCTGACCAAACCTGACCTTACCTTACCTATCCAAACGTAGTGTAACTTAGCATGACGTGACGAGTCGAATATTTCTGACCACCCCGGGGACAAGCAGAACATAGTAGAGCAGAAGTCCACCGAATAGCAGTGTATGGCAAAAAAGTTAAAACCATCCTATCCTAATATATCCAATCTTAACACAACCAAACGAAACATAACTCAGCCTAACGTACCCCGACAACTATTGCTGACCTCCCAAGAGTCGAGAAGAACTTACTAGAGAACACTAGGGCGCAGAAGTCCATGGGATAGCAGTGAATAGCACAAAAGTCGTATCTATCCTGACCTAACGCGAGCTAACGCAACCTATCCAAACGTAACCTAACTCATCCCAACGTGCCGAGGCCAATATTGCTGTCATCCCCAGGGCTAAGCATAATAAAGTGGAGCACAGTACCGCGCAGAAATACTCCGCATAGCAGTGAATAGCACGAAAGTCTAACTTAACCTGTCCGAGCTTAACCCTTCCTAACCTGACCAAACCTAACATAAGCAAACGTAGCTGAACACAACCTACCGTGCCGAGACCACTACTGCTGGCCTCCCCAGATCCAAACAAAATATAGTAGAGAACCGTAGATCATAGAAGTCCACCGAAAAGGTGTGTAAATCACAAAAGTCAATGTAGCATATCCTAACATAGCCAAACGTGTCACGAGCAAATGTAACATAGCTCAACCTAACCTGACGAGACTACCATTGCTCGCCTCCACAGAGACAAGAGGAATGTGCCAGGGCACAATACAGCGCAGGAATCCACCGCGTTTCAGTGCATAGCAGAAAGCCGAAGGTATCCTAATCTACCGTAACCCAGCGTAGCATAACTCAACGCTACGTGCCGCGAAAGCTGCACCTGGCCTGCCCAGAGCCAAGCAGAACATAGTAGAGCAGAGTAGATCACAGAAATACACCGAATATCAGTGTATAGCACGAAAGCACAAGCTTCACTATCCAAACGTAGCCTTACCTACCCAAACCAACGTGTCAGGACCATACGGTCTCGCCTCCCCCGAGTCGAGCAGAGTATAGTAGAGCAATGTAGATCGCAAAAATCCACCGAATAGCAGCGTATAGCCAAAAGTCGAAGAAATCCTGACCAAACGTTCCTAACCTATCTCAACGAAACGAAACATAACTCAAACCAACGTGCCAAGGCCACTGTAACTGGCCATCCCAGAGCCAAGATGACCACATTAGAGCAAAGTAGATCGAAAAGATCCACCGAATAGCGGAGTATAGCAAAAAAGTCAAAGTAGCATATCCTAACGTAGCCAAACGAAACATATCCAAACGGAGCGTATACTAATCTAACACGACAAGGCCGCTACTGCTGGCTTCCACAGAGACAAGCAGAATATACTAGGGCACAGTAGAGTTCAGAAGTCTGCCGCAATGCAGTGTATAGCGCAAAAGTCAAAGCTATCCTAACATAGCCAATCGTGAAAAAACTAAACTTAACCTAACAAAACATAACGTCCCGCGGCCCCAATTTCTGGCATCCAGAGAGTCAAGCATAATAAAATAAAGCTCAGTAGAGCCCAGAAATCCACCGCATTGCAAAGCATAGCACAAGAGTGGGAGGTATCCTATCCTAAACTGTCCCAACCTAACCTATCCAAACGTAGTGTAACTCAACATAACGCGATGAGACCAATATTGCTGGAGAGCGCAGTGCCAGGCAGAACATATTAGAGCACGGTAGAAAGCAGAAACGCAACGTATAGCTGTATATAGCACAAAATTCAAGGGTGTCGTATCCTAACCTGACCAGACGAAGATGTCCAAACCAGACCTGACCTAACCTAACCTAACCAAACGCAGGATAGCTCAGCCTTATCTGCCGAGATCACTATCTCTGTAGTCCCCAGAGCCAAACAGAGAATATAAGAACACAGCAGAGCGCAGAAATCCACCCCATTGCAGTGTATAGCACAAAAGTCAAACGTATCCTGAGCTAGCTTTGCATAACCTAACATATCCTAACGCAGTGTAACCCAGCATAACGTGACGAGACCAATATTGCTGGCATCTAGATATCGAAGAAGAAAATACTAGGACGCAATACAGCGTGGGAGCAAACCGAATAGAAGTGCATGGCACAAAATTCAAAGCCAACCGAACCTAACCAAACCAATAGTAACATAACCAAACGCAACCTAACTCAGCCTAACGTGCAGCAACCACTCTTGCTGGCCTCCTCAGAGCCAAGCGGAATATATTATAGTAGAGCAGAGCACAGAGATTCATAGGATCGCAGTGTACAGCAGAGAAGTCAAAGCCAACCGAACCAAACCCAAACTAACTTAAACTACCCGAATGTAGCCTAACTCAAAGTAACGTGCCGCGGCCACAGCTCTTGGCCTCCCCTGAGCCAAGCAGAGTGTAGCATAGCACAGTAGATCACAGAAACTCACCGAATATCGGCGGATAGCACAAAAGATGAAGCTGCATGTCCTAACCTGGCAAAACGTAACCTAACTAAGCGTAGCTTACCTCAAAGCATCGTGCCGCAAACGCTGCTCCTGGCCTCCACAGGGACAAGCTGAGTGTGCTAGAGTGACTTTAGCGCGCAGAAGCCCACCGCATTGCAGTGAACAGCACAATAGTCGAGGATGTCCTAACCTCATCAGACCTATTCTACCCTAGCAAAACGCAGCAGAACCCAACACGACGTGCTGCAACCATTGCTCCTGGCTGCCCTGGGGCAAAGCAGAATGTGGTGTAGCACCGTAGATCACAAACATCCGCCGAAAAGCAGTGTATAGCACGAAGGTCATGGTAGCACATCCCAACATAGCCAAGCTTGACATCCCCAAACGTAGCCTAGCTCAAACTAACATAACGAGACCACTATTGCTGGCCTCCACAGAGACAAGCAGAATGTACTAGAGCGCAGTAGTGCGCAGATATCAACCGCACAGCTGAGAATAGCACAAGACACGAAGATAACATAACCTAACCTGGCAAAACCTAACCTAACAAAGCGTAGCATACCTCCATGCAACGTCCCGCAACCGCGGCTCCTGGCCTCCACAGGGGCAAGCAGAGTGTAGTAGTGCAGCGTAGATCACATTAATGCACCAAAAAACAGTGCATAGCACGAAAGTAGGACCTACGCTAACCAAACGTAGCCTAACCTAGCCAAACCAATGGTAACATAACTAAACATAAGGTGCCGCGGCTGCTATTGCTCGCCTCCCAAGAGTCGACCAGAGCATAGTAGAGCCCAGTAGTTCACGAAAGTTCAACTGGTAACAGTGTATAGCCCGAAAGTCGTAGCTATCCTAAACAAACGTAACCTAAGCTAACATATACAAATGTAACCTAACTCATCATGACGTGCAACGACCACTATTGCTCGCCTCCTCAGAGTCGAGCTGAGTATAGTAGAGCAATATAGATCGTAGAAATTCACCATGTAGCAGTGTACAGCGCAAAAGTCGGAGAAATCCTAACCGAACTTTAAGAACCTAACCTAACGGAACGTAACCTAACACAGCTTAGCGCTTCGGGACCACTATTACTGGCCACCCCAGAGCCAAGGAGAGCATATCATAGGACATTAGAGCGCAGAAATCCGCGGAATAGCATTGTACAACACAAAAGTCAAAGTAGCCTAGCCTAACCTAGTCAAACCTGACAAACCCAAATGTAGTCTAACTGATCTGAACACTACGAGGCCACTATTGCTGGTCTCGACAGAGGCAAGCAGAAGGTATTAGAGCACACTAGAGCGCAGAAATCCACCGCATTGCAGTCAGTGGCACAAATGCCGTAGATACCATATCATAACCAGACCTAATCTAACCTATGGAAACACAGCATAACCCAAAGTGACGTGCCGCGACCACTGCTCCTGGCCTCCCCTGAGCAAAGCAGAATGTAGTAGAGGACAGTAAATCACAGAAATCTACCGAAATGCAGCCTAACCACAAAAGTCTATGTAGCCTATCCTAACTTAGCCGAACGTGACGTACGCAAACGTAGCCTTGCACAACCTAACATGACGAGACCTCTATTGCTGGTCCTCAGACAGACAAGCAGAATGTACTAGAGCACAGTAGTGCGCATAATCCCACCGCATTGCAGTGTATAGCACAAAAGTCGAAGATATACTAACCTAACTAGACCTAACCCATCACAGCCAGGCGTAGCATAGCTCAAAGCAACGTGCGGAGATCACTGTTTCTGGCCTCCACTGAGCCGAGCAGAATGTAGTAGAGCACAGTAGATCACAGATATCCACCGACCAACAGTGTATAGCGCAAAAGTCAAAGCTATCCTTTCCTAACACGGAATAGCTTAACACAACCAAACCTAACCTTTCTCAACCTAACCTGCAGCGACGACTATTACTGGCATTCCCAGAGTCAAGCAGAGTATAATAGATCTTCGTAGAGCGCCGAAATCCACCGAACAGCAGTGTATGTCACAAAAGTCGTAGTTACCCTATGCTAACCTAACCAAACGTAACATAAACAAACGCAATGAAATAAAAACTAACGCGCCTAGACCACTATTGCCAGCATCCGCTTCGCCGTGCAGAATATATTATGACACAGAAGAGCGCATAAATACACCGAATAGCATTGTATAGCGCAAAGTCATAGCTTTCCTAGCCTAATCTAACGAAACATAACATTACCAAACGTTACTTACCTCAACCAACAGTGACGCGACCGCATTTTCTGGGCTCCCCAGAGCCTAGCAGAACGTATTAGAGGAGAGTAGAGAGCAGAAATCCATAGAATCGCAGCGCATGGCAGAAAAGCCAAAGCTTTCTTGACCTAACCGAGACTAACCTAACCAATCCAAACGTAACGTAACACCACCTAACGTGCCGAGACCACACTTGCTCCGCCCCCTAGCGCCAAGCAGGGGATATTAGAGCACAGTAGAGCGCAGAAATCCACCGAATAGCAGTGTGAAGCACAAAAGTCGGACCTATCGCCGCCCAACCAAACCAAACGTAACGTAATCAAAACTAACGTGCCGCGACCACTGCTTCAGGCGTCCCCAAAGCCATGCACAATATACTAGAGCACACAAGATCACAGGAATCCAGCGTATAATATTGTATAGTACGAAAGTCAATGCTATCCTAACCGATATTTTGCCTGACCCAGTCAAACCAAACGCAAACTACCTCAAACGAACGTGCTACGGCCACAACTGCTCGCCACCCCAGAGTCGGGCGGAGTATGGTAGAGAAATGTTGAGCGCAGAAATCCACCGAATAGAAGTGTATAGCGCAAAAGTCGAATATACACTCACCTAAATAGACCTAACCTGACCTAACGAAACGTAGCATCTCTCAACATCACGTGCCGCGACCACAGATGCTCGCTTCCCCAGAGCAAGGCAGAATGAAATGGAGCACGGTAGATCACAGAAATCCACTGAATAGCAGCGTATAGAACAAAATCCAAGGTAGGCTAACCTAACCTGATCCAAACTGACCTAACCAATCGTAGCCTAACTCAACCTAACGTGCCGAGGCACAACAATTGCTGGCCACCCTAGGTCCAAGTAGAATACATTAGAGCACAGTAGAGCGCAGAAATCCACCGCATTGCAGTGCAAAGCAGAAAAGTGGAAGATACCCTGACCTAACCTGAGCTAACCCAACCTACCCAAACGAAGAGTAACTCAATATAACGTGGTAAGACAATTATTTGTGGACTCCCCAGAGCCAAGCAGAATATGCTACAGCACAGTAGAAAGCAGAAATCCACCGAATAGCAATGTATAGCACAAAAGGCAAGGCCTCCGTATCCTAACGTAGCCAAACGTAACATAACCGAACATAACATAACCAAGCGTAACCTAGCTCAACCTGACGTGGCTAGGCCATTATTGCTAACACCTCAGAGCCAACCAGAATATGCCAGAGTGCAGTAGAGCGCAGAAATCCACAGCATTGGAGAGTGAAGCGCAAAACTCAAATATATACTAACCTAACCTGACCTAACCTAAACTAACCAAACGAAGCCCATCTCAGAATGATGTGCCGATACCACTAATGCTGTCCTTCGCAGATCCAAGCTGAACATACTAGAGCACAGTACAGTGCAGAAATCCAACTAACAGCAGTGTATAGCACAAAAGTCAAAGCCATCATAGCCAAGCATAGCTCAACCTAGCCTAATCATACGTAACCTTACTGAAACAGTCGTGTCACGACCACTAATGCTGGCGCCTCAGAGACGAACAGGGCATAGTAGAACTACGTAGAGCGCAGAACTCCACCGAATAGCAGTTTATGGCACAAAAGTCAAAGCTATCTTATCATAACCCAACCAAGCGTAACATAACCGAACGTGACCTAACTACACCTAACCGCCCTACACCACAATTCCTGACCACCACAGAACCAAGCAGAATATACTAGAGCACAGTGGATCACAGACATCTGCGGCATTTCAGTGTATAGCGCAAAAGTCAAAGATATTCTAACCTAATCTGACCTAACCTGACAAAACCAAACGCTGCATAACTAAGCGTAACGTGCCAAGAACACTGTTTCTGTCCTTCGCAGATTGAGGCTGAACATATCATATGGCGGCGGAGCACCGAAATCCACATAATATCTGTGTATATCACAAAAGGCAAAGCTACCCTCTCCTAACCTACCCAAACATAATATAGCCGCACGTAACATAACTCAGCCTAACGTTCCCGAACCACTATTGCTGGCCTCCCCAGAGCCAAGCAGAAAACATTAGTGGGGAGTAGAGCGCAGAAATGAATTGAATCGCAGTGTATACCGGAAAGTCAATCCTACACAAACCTAACTCAAAGCAACAGAACATAACCAAACGCTACCTAATTCAACCTAACATGCCGAGACCGCTTTTGCTGCCCTCCCCAGAGCCAAGCAGGACGTACTAGAACACAGTACAGCGCAGAAGACCTCCTTATAGCAGTGGACAGCTCAAAAGTTATTGCTACCCTAACCAACCTTTGCTTAACCCAACATAGCCGAACCTAACTTGGCTCAACATAACGTGCCGAGACCACTATTGCTGGACTCCACGTAGCCAAGCAGAACAAATTAGTGGCGATTAGAACGCAGGAATCATTAGAATGGCAATATATAACAGAAAAGTCATAGCTACACATACCTAACCCAATCAAGCTGGACATAACCAAACATAGCCTAACTGAACATAACCTGCCGAGACCGCAATTGCTGCCCTCCCCGTAGCCGCGCAGGGCATACTAGAGCGCAGTACAGCGCAGTAATCCATCGAATATCTGCGTACAGAACAATACATGAAGCTCTCGTAACCAATCTATGCCTTGCCCAAACTAACCGATCGTAACATGACACTACATATCGTGCAGAGACCACTATTGCTGGCCATCCTGCAGCCAAGCTGAAAACATTAGAGCACTTCAGGGCGTAAATATCCACCTAATAGCAGGCTATGGCACTAAAGATCAAGCTATACTTTGCTCACACAAACAACCGTAACGTAAAAGAACGTAACCAAACTAATCCTAGCGTGCCGCGTCCACAATTGCTGTCATCCACAGAGCCAGCAGAATACATTAGTGGAGAGTAGAACGCAGATATCCATAGAATCGCAGTGTGTATCAGGTGAGTCAAAGCTACCCGAACCTAACCCTAACCAGCGGAACATATTCAAACATAGCCTAACTGAGCCTAACATGCCGAGACCGTTTTGCTGCCCTCCCCAGAGCCAAGCAGGACTTACTAGAACACAGTACAGCGCGCAAGAGCTCCTTATAGCAGTGTACAGTGCAAAAGTTATAGCTATACTAACAAACCTACGCTGAACAAAGCATAACCGAACGTAACTCGGCTCAACGTAACGTGCCGAGACCACCATTGCTGGCCTTCCCAGTGCCGAGCTGAAAGTATTATAGCACTGCCGGGCGCAGAGATCCTCTTAATAGCAGACTATAGCACTAAAGTCAAAGCTACCCCATCCCTACCTAACCAGCCGTAACATATCCAAGCATAGCATAACTCAACCTAACGTGCCGAGACCCCTACTGCAGTCCTCCCCGGAGCCAAGCAGGACACACTAGAGCAGAGCGGAGCTCAGAAATCTACCATACAGCATTGTACAGCGCAAAAGTCAAACCTACACTAACCAAACATAGCCACAGCCAACCTAACCGAACGAAAATTGGCAGAACGTGACGTGCCGAGACCCCCAATGCTGGCCATCTCACAGCCAGGCTAAAACTATTAGAGCACCGTAGGGCGCAGAAATCTACCTAATAGCAGAATATAGCACTAAAGTCATAGCAGTCCTCTCCTAACCTGACAAAACGTAATATAACCATACGTAACATATCCAAACCTAGCGTGCCGTGAGCACTTTTGCTGCCCTCCACAGTGTCAAGCAGGGCATGCTAGAGCACAGTAGAGCGCAGAGATCCACCGAATATCTGTGTAAAGCACAAAGGGTAAATCTCTCCTAACCAAGCTTTGCCTAACCCCACCTAACGGCACGTACCCTGACTCAACATAATGTACAGAGACCACCATTTCTGGCCTTCCCAGAGCCAAGAAGAAAGCATTAGAGCACCGTAGGGCGTAGATGTCGACCTAATAGCAGACAATGGCACTAAAGTCAAGCCATCCTGTCATGACCCAGCCAAACGTAACGCAGCCTAACGTTACCTAACCCAACCTAATTCGCCGCGACCACTAGTGCTGGCCTCTCCAGAGCCAAGCAGAACGCATTAGCGGATAGCAGAACGCAGAAGTCCGTGGAGTCGCAGTGTATATCAGAAAAGTCAAAGCTACCCAAACCTAACCCAAATCATCAGAACATAGCCAAACATAGCCAAACACGACTTAACGTGCCGAGACAGCCGTTGCGGCCTACTGCAGGGAAAAGCAGGATATACTACAGCACAGCAGAGCGCAGTAATCCGCCGAATAAGAGTGTACAGCAAAAAAGTTGTAGCTACCGTAACCAAACTTAGCGTAACCAAGCCTAACCGAACGTAACCTGACCCAACCTAACTTGCGGCGAATACTACTGCTGGCCTCACTAGCGCCAAGCAGAAAATATTAGTAGAGAGTGGATCGCAGAAATCCAAAGGATCTCAGTGTATATCGGAAATAGCCAAACCTAGCCTTACTAAGCCTAACATGCCGGGACCGCTGTTGCTGCCATCCCCAGAGACAAACTAAAGCATTAGAGCACTGTAGTGAGCAGAAATCAACCTAATAGCAGCCTATGGCTCTATGGGCAAAGATATCACCCCTAGCCTAACCAATCGTGACGTAACCAAACGTAACCTAACTCAACCTAACGTGCCGGTATCACTGTCGCTGGCCGCCCCGGATACAAGCAGAACACTTTAGTGGAGTGTAGGACGCAGAAATCCATATATTCGCAGTTTATAACACGAAAGTCGGAGCTAACCTGACCTAACCACAACCAACAGAACATTTCCATACATATCCTAACCCGACCTAACGTGCCATGACAGCTACTGCTGCCCCCCCCCCCCAGAACAAAGCTGGACGTACTAGAGCGGAGCAGTGCACAGGACAAAAGCTAGAGCTATCCCAGTCAAACATAGCCTAACCCAAACTAACCGTACGTAACCTTAACAAACATAATGTGCCGAGACCACTATTGCTGGCATTCCTAGAGCCGCGCTGAAAATATTATTGCACAGTAGCGCTGAGAAAACCACATTATAGCAGACTATAGCACTAAAGTCAAAGCAACCCTCTTCTAACATAACCAATCGTAACATAACCCAACGTACCTATCCCAACCTAACGTGCCGCGACCACTATTGCTGGCCTTCCCAGAGCCAAGCAGAACATATTATAGGAGAGTAGATCGCAAATATCCATAGAATCGTAGTGTATATCAGAGAAGACAAAGCTACACAAACGTAACGCAAGCCAACAGATCATATCCAAACATAACCTAACTCAACCTATCCTACTGAGACCGCTATTGCTGACGTCGGCAAAACCAAGCAGGACATACTGGAGCACAACACAGCGCAGAAATCTACCTTGTACAAGTGCACAGCACAAAAGTTAATGTAATCCTGGCCAAACGTAGCCCAACCCAACATAACCGACCGCAACTTTACTCGACATAACATGCCGAGGCCACCATTGCTGGCCTCCCCAGAGCCAATCTGAAAATATTAGAGCACAGTAGGACGCCGAGATCCACTTAATAGCAGACTACAGCGCTAAAGTCAAAGATATCCTTTCCTTACATAACCCACCGTAACATAACCAAACACAGCCTAACTCAACCAAACATGGCGAGAGAGGAATTGTAACCCTCCTCAGACACAAGCAGGAATTACTAGAGAACAGTAGAGCGCGAAAATCCACCGAAGAACATTGCACAGCACAAAAGCTAAAGCTGCCCCATCCAAACATATCCTAACCCAACCTAAACGATCGTAACGTGACTCCACATAACAATTCGAAACCACAATCGCTGGCCTTCCCGGGACCAGGCTGTAAATGTTAGAGCCCTGTAGGGCGCGGAAATCAACCTAACAGCAGACCATGGTACTAAAGTCGGAGATATGCTCTCCCAACCTAACCACCGTAACATAAACAAACGGAACCTGACTCTAACTAACGTGCCGCGACCGCTATTGCTGGCCTCCCCAGAGCCAAGAAGAACACATTAGTGGAGAGTGGAACGCAGAGATCCACAGTGTCGAAGTGTATATCAGACGAGTCAAAGCTACCCAAACCTAACCAAAACCAACTGGACATTTCCATACATAGCATAATCCGACCTAACGTACCTAGGGAGCTACTGCTGCCCCCCCCCCCCAGATCAAAGCAGGACGTACTACAGCAGAGTAGAGGGCAGAAATCCACCCAAAAACAGTGCACATGGCAAAAGCTAGAGCTACCCCAATCAAACATAGCCTTACCCAAACTAACCGTACGTAACCTTAATAAACATAATGTGCCGAGACCACTATTGCTGGCATTCCCAGAGCCGCGCTGAAAATATTATAGCACAGTAGGGCGCAGAAATCCACATTATAGCAGACTATAGCTCTAAAATCAAAGAAATCCTATCCTAACATAACCAATCGTAGCATAACCAAACACAGCATAATTCAGCCTAACGTGGCGAGACCGCAATTGCAGCCCATCTCGGAGCCAAGCAGGACTTACTAGAGCCCAGTAGAAAGCAGAAATCGACTATATAGCAGTGTTACGACACAAAAGCTATTCTAACACTAACCAAACTTAGCCTAACCCAACCTAACCGAACGTAACTTGACTGAACGTACCGTGCCCGGACCACTACTGCTGGCCTCCCCAGTGTCAAGCAGAACACGCTAGTGGTCAGTAGGAAGCAAATATCCGTAGAATTGCATTGTACATCAGAAGTGTCAAAGCTGCCCAAACCAACGGAACATAACGAAGCATAACATAACACAACCAAGCTTGCCGATGCGTTTATTGCTGCGCTCCCCAGGGCCAAGCAGTACATATAGAACACAGTAGATCGCAGATATCCACCGAATAGCAGTGTACAACAAAAAGTTGGAGCTACACAAGCCTAACCTAATCAAGCATAACGCAGCCAAATGTAACCTAACACAATCTAACGTGCCTGGACCACTATTGCTGACCTCCCCACAGAAAAGCAGAGTAAACTGCAGCACAGTAGAGAGAAGAAATCCGCCGCACTGAAATGTAAAGCACAAAAGTCGAATACATAATATCCTAACCGGACAAACCTAGCCTAACCATGCGTACCATAACTCAACCTAACATGCCGAGACCAATATTGCGGGCCTCCGCAGCGACAAACAGGTCATATTAGAGCGCAGTAGAGCGCCGATATCCACCGAACAGCGGTGTATAGCACAAAAGCCAGAGCTACCCTATCTTAACCTAACCAGACGTAACATAAGCAGGCGTAACGTAGCCAAAACTGACGTGACACGACCGCTGCTGCTGGCCTCACGAGAGCCAAGCAGAGTATAGCAGAGCAACGTACGACGCTGAAATCGACAGAATAGCAATGTATAGCACAAAAGTCAAAGCTATCCCAATCAAACAATACCAAAGCTAGACTAACCAAACGTAACGTAACTCAAACTGACACGCCGCTGCCGCTATTCCTGC
>NW_016910005.1:125235-135720 GCF_001483705.2 Eufriesea mexicana
TTCCTGCTGTCCCCAAACACAAGCAGAGAGTGGTACGCACAGTGCAGCGAAGAAGTCTGTTGGATAGCAGGGTGTAGCACAAAAGACGGAGACATCCTGACACAACGCAATGTAACCTAACCATATCACACGTAACCTAACTTAACCTAACGTGCTGCCACCGCTATTGATAGCCTCCCGAGAGGAGATCAGGATATAGAAGAGCAACGTAGGGTGCAGGAATCCAGCGCAGAACAGTGTACAGCATAAGAGTCTAAGCTATCCTATCCTAAACTGACAACACGTAACATAACCGAACGCAACATAACTCAGCCTATACTGCCGGGACCACTGTTGCTGCCCTCCCAGAGCAAAGCGGAAGATATTAGAGGAACATAGAGCGCACGAGTCCATAGAATCGCTGAGCATAGCACAATAGCCGAAACTACCATATCCTAACCTAACCAAACGTAACAGGGCCAACCATAACCTGATCCAACGAAAAGTGCCTACAACACTATTGCTCACCTCTCCAGAGCCAAGAAGAGTATACGAGGGCACAGTAGATTGCAGTAAACCACCGCATTGCAGTGTATAGCACAATAGTCTAAGATAACCTAACCTAACCTTTCCAAATCAAATCTAACCGAACGTATCCTAACTAAACGTAACGTGCCGAGAACATTATTGCTGGCCTCCACAGATAGAAGCAGAACATATTGGATAAATGTAGAGCGCAGAAATCCACCGTAAAGCAGTGTATAGCATAAAGGTCAAAGCCATCCTATCATAACCTAACCAAACTTAACATAGACAAACGTAATATATCACAGCATAACGTGCCAAGACCACCATTGCTGCCCTCCACAGAGACAAGCAGAACATACTAGAGGACCGTTGACAGCTCAAATCCAACGAATTGCAGTGCACAGCACAAAAGTAAAAGCAACCATAACCAAACATAGCCGAACCTAACCTAACCGAACGCAACATAACTCAACATAACGTGCCGAAACCACAATCCCTGGCCTTCCCTGTGCCAGTCTGAACATACCAGAGCACTGTAGTGCGGTGAAATCCACCGAATAGCAGCGTATAGCACAAAAGCTAAAGCCATCCTTTCCTAACGTAACAAACCGTAACATAACACCAAATAACGTGCCGCGTCCACTATTGCTGGCCACCACAGATTCGAGCGGAGTATAGTGGAGCACAGTAGAGCACAGGATTGCACCTAATAATAGTGTATAACTCGAAAGTCAGAGCTATCCAAGCCTAACCCGGACTAACGTAACCTAACCAAACGTAGCCTAACAAAATCCAACCTGCCGAGACCACAATTGCCGTGATACCCGTAATCAAGCAGGGCATATTAGAGCACAGAAGAGCACAGAAATCCACTGGGCAGCGGCATATAGCACAAAGGTCAAAGCTGTACTTTCCTATCCAAATCAAACGTAACATATCCAAACGCAAAATCACTAAGCCTGTCGTGCCGAGAGCACTACAGCTGGCCTCCCCAAAGTGAAGCAGGACATACAAGGGCACTGTAGAGCGTAGAAATCCATCGGATAGCAGTGTATAGCACAAGCGTAAGTGCCGCCTTAACCAAACTTAACATACCCTGACCAAACCGAACGCAACATAACTCTATCGAATGTGCCGCGGCCACTATTGCTTGCCACCTCAAAGCGAAGCAGATCATATTGGATCACAGCAGAGCGCAGAAGTCGACCTTATAGCAGCGTGAAACGCTGAAGTCAGAGCAAACCCATCCTAACCTGACCAAACGTAACGTATCCAAACGTCACGTAACCCATTCAGATATGCCGAGACCACTATTGCTGCCTCCCCACAGTCAAGTAGAGCATATTAGAGGGGGGTAGAGGGCAGAAGTCCATAGAATCGCAGTGCATAGCACAATAGTCGAAAATAACCTTTCCTAACGTTGCCATACGTAACTTAGCCCAACGTAGCTTCACTCAACCTAACGTGCCATACCAACATTGCTAGCCTCCCGACGGCCATGCCGAATATACCAGAGCACAGAAGAGCGCAGTAATCCGCCGCAATGCAGTGTGTAGCACAAAAGTAGATGATATCCTAACCCAAACTGCCCTAACCAAACATAACCGAACGTAGCGTAACTCAACATAATATGCCGAGGTCGGTATTGCTGGCCCGCCAGACACAAGCAGAATATATTAGATCAGATTAGAGCGCAGAAGGACACCAAATAGCAGTGTATAGCACAGAAGTCAAAGGTATCCTAACCAAACCTGACCAAACCTGACCTAACATAACTTAGACTAAATGAACCTAACGAGCCGTAACCATTATTCGTGGCATCCCTGTCGCCAAGCAGAAAATATTACAGAGTGGATCGCAGGGGGCCATAGGATGGCAGTGTATAGAAGAAAAGATAAAGCTATCCTAACCTAACCCATACTAACCTAACACAGCCAAACTTAACCTCACAGAAGTTAACGTGCCGAGACTACAATTACTGCCTCCCAGCGCCAAGCACAGCATATTAGAGAACAGGAGAGACCATAAGCCGGCCGAGTAGCAGCTTATAGTACAAAAGCCAGAGCCATATTTTCCTAACCTAACCAAACTTAACGCAGCCGAACGTGACATGACACAGCCTAACGATGCCACGGCTGTTATCTCTGGCATTCCGAGATCAAAGCAGGTAATATTGGATCGCAGTAGAGCGCAGAAATCATCCGAATAGCAGCGTATACCACAGAAGTCATACCTTCCCTATCCTAACCTAAAAAAGCGTAACGTTAGGGTTCGTAACGGAACCCAACCTGACGTGCCGCGACCGCATTTTCTGGCCGCACGTGAGCTAAGCACAGTACAGCAGAACAACGTAGACCGCTCAAATCGACCGTATAGTAGTGTATAGCACAAAAGTCAAAGCTATCCTAACCAAACCTGGCAAAACGTAGCATAACCGAACGTGACACCACTCAGCCCATCGAGGCGAGAGCACTGCTCCTGGCGTTCACAGAGGCAAGCAAACTGGGATATCGCACAGAAGAGCGCAGAAGTCAATAGAATAGCAGTGTGTAACACAAAAGACAAAGCTATCCTGTCCTAAACTATCCAACCGTAACAACACCAAAAGTAGCATCACACAGCCTATCGTGCAATGACCAGTATTTCTGGCCTCCCCAGAGTCGAGCAGAGTATAGCAGAGCACAGTAGAGGGCAGAAAGCCGCCAAATAGCATTGCACAGAACAAAACTCAAAGATATCATGATCAAACCAGGCCTAACCTAATCTACCTAACGTAGAATGACTATGCTCAACGTGCCACGAACGCTATTTCTGGCTTCCACACAGACAAGTAGAAAATGAAAGAGCACGGTAGAGCACAGAAGTTCATAGAATATCAGTGTTGAGCGCATATGTCAAAAACTCCCTAACCTAACACGACCTAACCTAACATAACCAAACGTAACCTTACACAGCGTAATGCGTCACGACCACTATTGCTCGCATCCCGAGAGTCGAGTAGAGTATAGTGGAGCAATTCAGAGTGCAGGAATCCATCGAATAGCAGCGCATAGTACAAAAGTCGAAGCAACCTGTCATAACGTAGCCGAAAGTAACGTAACCAAACGTAACCTACTTCAACGTAGCGTGCCGAGACCAATAGTGCGGCCCTCACCAGAGCCAAGCAGAACATACTATAGCAGATTAGAGCGCAAAGCCCACCGAATAGCAGTGTATAGCGCAAAAGTCAACTCTATTGCAACTACGGCTAGCCAAACCCAACCTATCCTAACGTAACATAACTCAACCTAGGGTGCAGAGACCACCATTACTGTCCTTCACAGAGCCAAGCAGTGTATACTAGAGCACAGCAAAACGCAGAAATCCTCCGAAAGCAGTGTACAGTACAGAAGTAGAAGCTATTCCGTCCTAACGTAACAAAGCGTAACATAACCGAAACTAGCATAACAGAACATAACGTGCCGAGACCATAAATGCTGGCCTCCCCATAGGATAGCAGAACACGTTAGAGCTAAGGAGAGCGGAGTAATCCACCGCATTGCAGTGTATAGCACAAAAGTCAAAGCTACCCTGACCAAACATTTTTTCCTTTTTTCACGTGGGGGAAATCTTCCAAAGTTACGCGGCCCCCTTAGGGGAGGGGGCGCGTTTATGTGGCATTTTTACCCACTAAAACACCCAGGGTGATCAGCCCTTCGCATTTCGGTGCCCTCTGGACTTCGCGGCGACGCAATTGCCAGGACCCCCCCGCTGAGCAACCGCAGATCCCTCCCTGCGCAACCGCAAGTTGCACCCGGAACATCCATGTCCATATGCGCGAGGCGGTTGATTACAGGCACACACAACACGCATACCACCGCCCCACAATGTACGCATGAACTGCGGTCGCCGTGCGCCCGGACCATGATCTCTCGAATAGACGGGCACCCACTCGCCAGCCCGTGGTCACCCTGACCTAGGATTAAACGGGAGAGAGAGACGGTCTCCCCGGCCGCAGGTACATGGTCGCTCGGGAAAGCGACGGCCTAACGCGTTGACACATCCAGGAGTGCGCGCGGCACCCACCAGCATCCGTATATACAGGCCTCCCCCGCCGCTTGCAGTTCGAACAGCGGAACACCCGCCAGGAACATCGCCACCTCATGGGATATCGTGCGGTAACCGCGCACGACCCTGGTCGCCATCCTGCGAGCGACTCGCCGGAGAATCGCCAGACTGCGCGGACTAGCGACCAGGTCGTTCGCCCAGATCGGAGCCCCGTAAAGTGCCACCGCGCGAACGACACCCGTGTAGAGGCGGGCACACTCCGGTCTGGCCCACCCAGGTTAGGTAGCAGACGACACAGCGCTCCCGCCATACCTTCCATCCGTGGTTCCAGCGCGAGAAGATGCTCGTCGAACCTCCAATGGCTATCAAGAACGAGACAGAGGTGTTTCATCCGGTCCCGTACCTCGACCACGACGTTCCCCACGCGCATCAGGGAAATGGGCGGCTTCCCGCGGTGCCGATGGCAAAACCACATTGCTTCGGTCTTCTCGGGGAGATACTCAGCCCCACCCGCGGGATGCCATTCGCGACGAGGGTCACGCCGCTTTCCGCGCGCAGCGTGGCCTCCTCCCAGCTCGACCCGGCGGCCATCGCCAGCGTGTCGTCCGCGAAACACGTCAGGCTCAGGACGCGGTGGAGGAGAGTGCTCAACTCGGCGTCGTACGCGAAGTCCCAGAGGATCGTTCCGAGTACCGATACCTGTGGAACCACGCAGTTCGTCGCCCGCACGACGGTTGAGTATTATTCGGGATACTCGATCGGTTGCTCCGCCAAATAGTCGGCGATAACCGCCATCATCCATTGTCGAACCCTGTGGTACAACAGGGCATATCAGATGGCGGCCCAGGGCTGAGTGTTGAAGGCGTTGTCGATATCCACACCGACCGCCAGCACCACCTCGTCACGGTCAACGGCAGCATCCGACTGGGTACGAACGCGCTTAATCGCTTCGATCGTGGACCGTCACTGCCGGAATCCGAACTGGCTGACGCTGAGATCGGGACTCACGTCCGTTAAATGCTCTCGGAGGCGGGCAGCTAGAAGGCACTCGCCGAGCTCGCTCGCCTCGTCGAGCAGGCATATCGGCCGGTATGCCTTCAGAGAGTACGGCGGCATCCCTGATTTCGGGATCAGCACGACCCTCGCTCTGTTCCAACATGCAGGGATGCGACCGGTCCCGAGGCAGTTGTCGAACAGCCGTCGCACACGGTCACCCCACGCCTCCAGAGCCAGTGCAAAGGCTCGGCCTGGGATGCCGTCCGGTCCGGGAGCGGTGCTCCATTCGCCCACCCTAACGACCGCACGGCCCAACTCCTCACGCGAGACACCCAGCTCGTCGGACCATCTGAATAGTTCCGATCGCACTGCGAAGGGTTGCACCCCCTCTTCCTCCATCCCGGGAGGAGGGTGTCGACCACCCGCCGCCGGATCTCGGGGTACATACGCACGGTCACGGGGGGCGCCCATGCCCTTAACTTCATTATTACTAACTTATAGTGGCGTCCCCACGGATCGCTTTCGAGCGTCGCGAGGAGCTCGTCTCATTGCCAAGATTTGGCTCTGCGAATCTCCCTCCGAAGGTCGCCCACCGCGGACCGGTACTCCCGATAGTGGCGAGCGATATCCTCGACGGAGACCGCGCGTCTTCGACGACGCGCCCGGGTGTACTGGAGCCGGGCGAGCACGCAGAGCTCCCGGAGCTGCGCGATTTCGGCCGACCACCAATGCACTGCACCACTCGAAGCTGACTCCTTCACACGCAGCATGGCCGACCTTAGCCACGCCGCCCCTTACCCCGCATCGATGTTTTCGCTCCCGACGGCCCCATCCGCCCAGGCGACGACATGGACGGCCGCAGCGAAGAGTTCGCGGTCGAGGCGCCAGAGCTCCCATCGCGGTGCGGTGGCGTGCTTCCTGCTGGGTGGTTCCACACCGTTGCGAGGAGTGACGGCAAGCATCATGGTGATGTGGAGGTGGTCGCTAAGCGTTTCCACCTCCACCGCCACACTCCAGCCTGTGACCCGCCGCGCAGCTGCCGGCGATGCGAACGACAAGTCCACGTGATGTTCCACCGGACGCACGTGCTTACGGAACCCCGGTTGAGTAACCGCGGTTCCAACCCCGAGGCCCAGTCTTGCAGGGCCTCGCCCCGCGCGTCTGTGCGCGAGGAACCCCACGCCACGGAGAGGGTGTCGATATCTCCCAGGACCTGAAACTGACGAGCCATGTGTTCACCAAGGGAACTTCCTAGCTCGTACAGGTACCTCTCGCACGACGAGAGGCTGCGGTTGGAGGAGACGTAGCACCCCACCACGACTACGTCTTTCCAGGGGACCACCACGAATCACTCACCGCTATGAAGCAGCGTTGGTGCGGGTGTCAGCAGTAGTCCCTTGGCGATTATCGCCACGGAGCCGTCCCGAACCACCCGTCTTGTTCGAGGATACGGTACGGCTCTGCGGTAACAGCCGGCCCGACACCCAGCTCAAGGAGCGTCTGCAGGAGCAGGTTCTGAGACGCCCACGAGTAGCATAGGTTGGCCTGGAGCGCAATGGACCGTGTGAAATTTAGGCCGCGACCATGGCCTCCTCCTGGCCCCCATTCTTTCGGGCCGGCTGCGGGCCCAGTGGTCCGCCTCTCGGTGGGCACTTCGCGGTAGCGGTCGCTAAGACGGAATTCGCGGACGCGGCTTTCGAATTGGCGCTCGCGGGCGCCGAGGCGGACGCGACGCCTTCAGACGCCTGGCGAGCCGCGCATTTCGCGTTTGGCGGGCAGCACGTCTTGCTGCCCAGGCGGCGGTTGGTGTGGCGGCCGAGCGCGTCGCAAACCGGGCACTTGCGTGCAGGCGCACTACACCCACCGGCACGGTGGCCCGCCGCGCGACACCTGAAAAAGGTGCCGTTGCGGTCCACCGCTCTAGAGCATCCGTTCCTCGCGTGACCGACCGCAAGGCAACGGAAGCGCTGGAGACGCCGTGCCTCCAAGGCAACGACACGGGCCGAAGTCCAGCCGACGTGGATCCGCCCGCAATCGTCGGGCTTTCTCGCTGCCGCGAGGGGACCCTGGGCCCACACACAGCCCAGCCCCGAAGCGGAAGGACGGATCACTTCGGTTCTTATTTCCGCCTCGGTGCAATCACCGACCCTGGCCATGGCACTGGACACCTCGCTGGGTGTGACAGATTCGTCGAGCCCGGTCACCCTCTGCTCCGCTTTTTGGTGGGAACCGTAACCCGCACGCCGGATCCCTCGAAGACCTCGCTCATTCGCCCGGCTAGAGCGGCGGCTCGCTGTGCTCACTCGGGTCCTGCGATTTCCAGCAGGAGACCGCCGGAAGCTGCTCGACGGGGGCGCAAGTCCTCGATCCCGAGGTCTGCGTGATATATCCTTCCTCTTGCAGCGGAGATGGCCTCCGCGCAAGAGAGCCTCGAGCCCTTGTGTACCCAAAGCGCGACGGCTGCCCGTGACGGCGGCCGCTTAAGGGTGGGGCACTGCTTGTCGCCGCTCTTCTTCTTGTCGTGACCGGGCATCGTTCCGGTCTTCGCGGCGGCCGCGGGAATCGCGCGAGCGGAGCTCGTCCCCGTGGTGCGGCGTCCCGTGTTACCACCGTCTCTCTTCGGCACACTCGCGGGCACTCTCGCGGGAAGTTGCGGGGCAGCGGTCGCCTGCCGCTGCACTCGCTTCTTGCGCCTACCGATGAAGAGCATCTGGCCTCTGCGTTCTTGCCGGCTACGACCGGGGACACGACCGGCGCCTTCGCCGCGGCGTCAACGGGACCGCCGCTGGAAGCGCACATGACAGTGTCCGCCCAGGCCACAAGTCCAGGCCGCGCGCGCAGATCTGCGGTGGGCAGCTCCTCGTACTTTGCGCCGATTCGGAGACTGAGTGTCGCGTTGGCAGCCACTGTAGCGAACACGGGTGCCGGTGCCGCTGCTCCGGCGCCCGCGGACGCACGCACATTTGGAGAGGGCGCGGCGTCGACGCTAACCCGCCTCCGCTCCAGAGCCAGCTCTGCGTGCAAGGAGGCGCCTGCTGGGAGGCATCGTTCTCCAGCAAGTCGACTATAACCGCATGCCGGGAGACCTTCTACCGCAGTCCGACGATCTCCGCCATCAGCACGCTGACCCTCTCCGCCATCGTCTCCTGAGCACAGCCGGCTGTTACCTGGAGACTCATCTCCCAGCCGGCCTTGTCCACCACCCTGGCGCACATACGGAACGCGCGGACGTATGGGCCGTGGAGATTTTTACTCTTGTCCGCCATCTTCTATATCCTAGCGGAATTCTTGGATATAACGGCAGAACGTCCCACAACAGACAGCGGACTGTGCACACTGGCGAGCTCCTCCCGTGTGGGGAAGGTCGCCTCCGCCCGGCTTATGCCCGTGTGTTTCGGGGCGAGTTCAATATCCTCCATACCTTCGAGTGGGTCAGATTACCCCACCACCGCCCTCCGCGGGATCTTCGCCGTAGCCCGTGACACTGACGGCAGCAGCGAAGGAGGAGCACTACCCCTCATGGTCCGCCGACAGCACTTTACGCAAAGTGATGCTACGAGTCACGCGTCTCGTAGCACCTGCAGCAGGGCTAAGTGCCCTGTCATTCGACGAGGCAAGCTCCACTGGAGCCGCGCCGATACCACTAATTATAACCGTACCGTCCCTTTTAGGTAAATTTTCCGGCTTCCGCCGGATGATTGCCACTGCGCGTGTTGCGAGCCCCTGTCCCGCCGCTTGCATTGTGACGTGACCCTCGGCCCAGGTGTCACTCGCTGGGCTGGCGCGCGGCTCCGCGGCAGACAATGGGCACCGTCCCTCTCCTACCTGCGCCGTAGCGAGGTCTAAAACTTCGTCGATGCGAGGAAACAGAAAAAAAGGCTTCCAAACAAATTCAATTTTTAACGGCACCACGACACACTCCGCGACGCGAGTCCCCGGCCACGTGCACCCACAGACCACACGCGCAGAATAGCACTAACGCACGAACCAGAAAACGCACCTTTCCGCCGAAAATACCTCCCAATCGTAGGAGCGTCGTGAACGCGTCCATCTCGCTCGACATTCAGCGCGACCAAACCTAGCCTAACCTAATTAAACCAAACGTAGCGTAACGCAAACTTAAATGCCGTGACCACTATTGCTGGACTCCACAGAGCAAAGCAGAACATATTAGAGAACAGTAGCTCCCAGAAATCCACCAAGCAGCAGTGTATAGCACAAAAGTCAAAGCTACCCTCTCCTATCTTAACCAAAGGTAATGTAACAAAACGTAACATACTTCAGCATAACGTGCCGAGAACAGTATCGCTGCCCTCTTCAGGGCCGAGCTGAACATGTTAGAGAATAGTAGAGCGCTGGAATCTATAGGATAGCAGTGTATTGCACAGAAGTCGAAGCGACCCTCTCTTAACCTAACGAAACATAACGCAACCGAACGTAACATGAGGCAACCTAACGTGACGAGACTGTAATTGCTGGCCTACCCACTGCAAAGCAGAACATGCTAGAGCAAAGTAGAGCGCAGGAATAGCATGTAGCAAGGAAGTGAAGGCTATACTATCCTAAAATGTTGATTTGTAACATAACGACACGTAACCTAGCTCAACCTAAAGACCCGCGAAAAATATTCCTGGCCTCCCCAGAGCCGTACGGTACATATTAGAGGAGAGTAGAGCACAGAAATCCATATAATCCCAGTGTATAGCTGAATTGTTAAAGCTGTCCGAACCTAACCGAAACCAGTGTAATCTAACCAAACGCAGCATACCTCAACATATCGTGTCGCGAAAGCTATTGTTGGCCACGCCAGGACCAAGCAGAATACAGTAGAGCAGAGTAAAGCGCAGAAATCCGCCGAAGAACAGTGTATAGTACTAAAGACAAAGCTATCCTAACCGATCCTAGCATAACCTTTTTTTTTTTTTTTTTTTTTTC
>NW_016910005.1:135856-162711 GCF_001483705.2 Eufriesea mexicana
CACACACGAACACAACACGCATACCACCACACCGCAACGCACGCATACCCTGCGGACGCCGCGCGACCATCACGCGACGCCGCGCGCCCAGACCACGGTCTCTCGAACTGACGGGCCCCCACACGTCAGCTCGTGGTCACCCTGACCTAGGTTACAACGGGAGAGAGAGACGGTCTCCCCGGCCGTAGGTACATGGTCGCTCGCGAAGGCGGAGGTCTAGCATAACCTAACCTAACCAAACGTAACCTATCTGAACCTGACATTCCGGGACCACTATTGCTGGCCCCCACGGAGACACGCAGAAAATATCAGGGAGCAGTAGATGGCAGAAGGCCACCGAACAGCAGTGTAGAGCACTAAAGCTATAGCCATCCTATCCTAACCGAACCAAACATGTCGTAACCAGGCGTAAATCAGCACAGCGTAACGTGCCGTGGACACTATGGAACCAAGCAGAAAATTTTAGAGGACAGCAGAGCGCTGAAATCCACCGAAAAGCAGTGTACAGCACAACAGTCAAAGCAATCCTATACTAACATAACCAAACGTAATGCAACCAAACGTAACATAACACAAACTACCCTGCCGGGTCCACTATTGCCGTCCGCCCCATGGCCAAGCAGTGGGTACTACAGCCATGTAGATTGCAAAAATCAAACGCACCGCAGTGTACAGAACGATAGTCAAAGCTACCCTATCCTAACATAACCTGTCGTAGCATAGCCAATCGTAACGTATCTCAACGCCGGGTGACGTGACCACTATTGCTGGCCTACCCAGGGCAAGGCCGAATATTGTAGGCCACCGTAGAGCACAGAAATCCATAGAATCTCAGTGTACAGCAGTAAAGTCAAGGCTGTTCTGAGAGAACTTAACCTAACCTTAAGTAACCAAACGTAACGGAACTGAGGCTAACACGTCGAGACCACCATTGCTGGCATCCCCAGAGCGAAGCAGAACATGTTGCAGGAGAGAAGGGCGCAGGAATCCGTAGAATAACTGTGTGCAGCACAAAAGTCAAAGCTATCCTAACCTAACACGACGAAACCTAACATAACCAAACGTAACATAACTAACCCTAACGTGCCGCGGCCGGTATTTCTGGCCTCATTGGGGCTAAGCGGTGCATATTAGAAACACGCAGAACAGCAGTGTTTTGCAGAATAGTCAAAGTTGTCCTAACCAAGCCCAAACAAACCTAACCAAACCGAACATAACGTAGAACAATATAACGCACCGCGACCACTACTGCTGCTGTCCCCAGAGGCATGCTGAACACGATAGAGGACTATAGAGCGCAGAATTCCGCAGATAAGTAGTTTATAGCGCAAAGGACAGATCAACACTGACCAAACCTAACCTAACCTAACCCAACCGAGAGTAACATAACCCAAAGTAACGTGCCGCGACCTATGTTTTTGGCGTCCCAAGAGACATTTGGAATATGAGTGATCAATGTAGAGCGCGGAAATCAATACAATAGCAGTGTGTAGCACAAAAGTCATAGCTATGATAACCTAACCCCGCCTAACCTAACCTAGTCAAACGTAACCCAACTAAACCTAACGTGACACGACCACTATTGCTGGCATCTCTAGAGACAAGCAGAACTTATTAGATGAGGG
Source organism: Eufriesea mexicana (assembly GCF_001483705.2). NCBI lineage: Eukaryota > Metazoa > Arthropoda > Insecta > Hymenoptera > Apidae > Eufriesea > Eufriesea mexicana. The sequence continues at coordinate 137,482 of NW_016910005.1, forward strand.
CAAAGCTCAGACATCCATACAATAGCATTTTATAGCGGAAAAGTCAAAGCTACCCTAGGCTAAACCATGCTAACCTTAAGCAGCCGAACGCAAGGTAACTCAACATAACGAGCCGAGGCCACCGTTGCTGGTCTCCTCTGAGCCAACAGAACATACTAGAGCAATGTGGAGTCCCGAAATCGGCCGAAAAGCAGTGTATAGCACAAAAGTCAAAGATAACCTAACCAAATATTTCCGAACTTCACGTGCCGAAATTAACGTAACTCAACGTAACGTGCCGCTACCTCTATTGCTGCCGTCCCAAGAGACATGCAGAATGTAAAGGAGCACGCTAGAGCGCAGAAACCCATGGAATAGCAGTCCGTAGCACAAAAGTCAAAGCTAGCCTTACCTAACACACATTAGCCTAATATTCCCAAACGTAATCTAACTGAAACTAACCTGCCGCGGCCACTATTACTGGCCTCGCATGAACATATTAGAGGAGAGAGGAGCGCAGAAGTCTATAGGCTAGTAGAGTGTATCGGAGAAGACGATGCTATCCAAAACATCCCGAACTAACCTAACCTAACCGAGCGCAACCTAACTCCGCCTAACGTGCCGAGACCACTGTCGCTGGCCTCCCTGTGCGAAGAAGTATTTGCTAGAGCAATGTAGAGCGCAGAAATCGAACGATTAGCAGCGTATAGCACAAAAGCCAAAGCAATACTTAGCAAAAGGTTCCTAACCCAACCCTACCAAACGTAACATAACTCAACCTAAAGTACCACGAACACTATTGGTGGATCCGCCAGAACCAAGCAGAACACATTAGAGGAGAGCACAGTGCAGGAAGTTTATTGCAGAAAAGTTAAAGTTATCCTAACAAACAAAACCAACCTAACCTAACCGAACGTAACGCAACTCTACGTAACGCGCCGCGACCACTATTTCTGACCTCCCCACAGCCGAGCAGAACATACTAGAGGAGAACAGAGCACAGAAACGAATAGATGAGCGGTTTCTAGCGGAAAAGTCAAAGCTCCCCAATCCTTACCCAAACTAGCTTAACCTAACGAAATGTAACATAACACGACTTAACGTGCCGAGGCCGCAGTTTGTGGCCTCCCGACAGCGAAGCAGAGTATGCTAGAGCATTGCAGAGCACAGGAATCTACCGAATAGCCGTGTGTAGTACAAAAGTCAGAGCTAAATTATCCAAATCTTTCCTAACGTGACCTAAGCGGAGGTAACACAACTCAGTCTAACGTGTCGCGACCACTATTTCTGGCATCCACACAGACATTCAGAACATTGTAGAGCACAGAGGAGCACAGAAATCCATAGGATAGCATTGTGCAGCACAAAAGTCAAAGCTATCCTATCCTAACACGACGAAACGTAACCTAACTGAACCCAATGCGCCGTGACCAGTATTTCGGGCGTCCGAAGCGACATGGAGGACTTATTAGTAGAGGGTAGGTAGCAGAAATTCATAGTTTAGCGGTGCATAGTAGAGAAGTCGAAGCTATACTAATCAAACCCAAACTAACCTAACATAGCCAAACCTAATCTAACTCAAAGTAACGTGGAGAGACAACTGTTTCTGGCCTCCCCAGAGCCAACCAGTATATGCTAGGGCAATGTAGAGGGCAGAAATCGGCCGAATAGGAGAGTAGTGCACAGAAGCCAAAGCTATCCTTACCAAAGTTGCCCTAACCCGACATAACCGAACGTAACATAACTGAACCTAACTTGCCGAGACCTCCATTGCTGGCATTCACACACCCAAGCAGAACATATTAGGGCACAGTAGGGCGCAGAAGTCCTCCGAATAGCAGTGTGTAGCACAAAAGTAATAGCCAACGTGTCCTAACGTAACCAAGCGTAAAGTAACCAGACGTAACGTACCTCATCAAAGCGTGCCGATGCCGCTTCTGCTGGCTTCCACAGAGTCAAGCAGATCGTACAGGATCAGAATATGTTGCAGAAGTCCATCGAATAGCAGTGTATAGCTCAAAAGTCAAAACAATCCTATCCTAACCTAATAAATCCTAACATAGCCAAACGTAACGCAAGTAGAACTATAAGGACTTGACCACTTTTATTGGACGCCCCAGAGCCAAGCGGAGACTAGTAGAGCAATGTAGAGCGCAGAGATCAAACGAACAACATTGTGTAGTTCAAAAGTGAAAGCTACCCTAACCAAACCTAACCTAACCTAACCAAACGAAACGTAACTTTACTCTACCTAGCTTGCCGAGGCCACAATTGCTGGCATCCACTGAGCCAAGCAGAACATATTATCGCACAGTAGAGGGCAGAAAACCACCGGACAGCAGTGCGTAGCACAAAAGTCACAACTATCCTGTCCTAACCTAACCAAACGTAGTGTAACCAGACGAAACCTACCTCACCATAACGTGCCGAGACCAGTGTTGCTGCTCTCGTCAGAGCCATGCTGAACATCTTAGGAGAGAGTAGGATCAGAAATCCATAGGATCGCGGCGTATAGCACAAAAGTCAAAGCTATCCTCTCCAAACCTAACCAATCGTAACATGGACGAACGTAACCTAATACAACCGAACGTGCCGAGACCATTCTCGATGGCTTCAACAAAGGCACGCAGAGCATATTAAAGGAGAGTAGAGGGCAGAAATCCGTAAAATCGCAGTGCATAGCAAAAAAGTCAAAGCTATGCAAACCTAACCCAAACAAACGTAACCTAACTGAACGTAAGCTAACTCAACCTAAAGTACTGCGGGCATAGTTTCTGACCTCCACAGAGTAAAGCAGAGCATGCCAGTGCACAAGAGTGCCCAGAAATACACCGAACATAAGTGTACAGCACAATAGTCAAAGCTATACTAAGCTAACATAACCAAACATTGCGTAACTAAACGTAACATGACACAAACTAAAGTGACGAGACCTCTATTGCCGCCCTCCCCAGATCCAAGCAGAGCACGTTAGAGGAGAAAAGAGCGCAGAAATACATGGAATCGCAGTGTATAGCACAAATGTTGAAGCTGCCCTAGCCTATCCCAGCCAAACGTAACATAACTGAAAGTAACCAAGCCCACCCTAAAGTGCCGAAGACACAATTAGTTGCATCCCCAGAGTCAAGCAGAAAACACTATAGAACAGCAGAGCGCAGAAATACGCCGCACCTCAGTGTACAGCGCAGAAGCCAAAGATATCCATACCCGACCTGAACTAACCGTAACTAGTCAAACGTAGCCTATCTCAACCTAACTTGCCTAGACCACTACAGCAGTCCGTCCCAGAGCCACGCAGGGCATACTAGAGCACTGTAGAGCGCAGAAATCCACTGAATACCTGTGTACAGCACAAAAATCGAAGCTATCCTGTCCCATCCTAACCAACCATAGCACATCCAAACGTATCCTGACTCAATCTTACGTCCGCGACAAATATTGCTGGCATCCCCAGAGCCGAGCAGATCATATTACGGGAGGGTAGAGCACAGAAATCCACCGAATAGCAGTGTATAACACAAAAGTCGAAGGTATCCCATCCTAACCTAACCAACCGTTACATAACCAAACGTGACATAACTAAATCTTATATGCCGCGTCCACTATTTCTGGCCTTCCCAGAGCCGAGCAGGATATAGTAGAGCACAGTAGAGAGAAGAAATCCACCGAATAACAGTATATAGTGGGAAAGTCAGAGCCGTCCATTCCAACCTAGCCAAACGTGCCAAGGCCACTATCGCTGTCCTCCACAGAGCCCAGCAGAAAATATTAGAGCACCGTGGAGTGCAGTAGTCAACCGAATAGCAGAGCATGGCACGAAAGTCAAAGCCATCACGACGAAACTTAACCTAGCCTGACCTGACCAAGCGTAACGTTGCGCAATCTATCGCACAATGGGCCACTATTGCTGCCCTCACCTGATCCGAACGGAACAAATTAGAGGACAGTATAGCGCAGATATCCTCCGCACAGCAGTGCATAGCACAGAAGTCAAAGGTATCCAATCCATACATGAACAAACCTAACCTAACCAAACGTAGTCTGAGCAAGCCTAACGCTCCGAGACCACAATTGCTGGCCCCCCAGAGCGAAGCAGAAAGTGTTAGAGCACAGTAGGGCGCATAAATGCACCGAATAGCAGTGCATAGCACAAACGTCAAAGCTGTCCTCTCCTAACAGAACCAAACTTAATGTAACCAAACGTTGCATCACACAACCTTAAGTTGCGGGACCTCTATGGCTGCCCTCCCCAGAGCGAAGCAGAAAATATTAGAGGAGAGAAGAGCGCAGAAATCAATGGAATCGCAGTGTATAGCACCCTATCCCAACCTAACCAAGCGTAAGAGAACCGAACGTAACCAAACCCAAACTAAAGAGCCGAAGACAAAATTTTTAGCCACCCCAGCTCTAAGCAGAAAACACTAGAGAACGCCAGATCGCAGGAATCCACAGCATTGCAGTGTACAGCACAAAAGTCGAAGACATCCTAGCATAACCTGGCCGTAGCATAACCTAGCCGACCGTAGCCTAACTCAACTTAACGTGCCGAGACAATAACTGCTGGCCTACTCAGTGCAAAGGGTGACATGCTAGAGCACAGTAGAGCGCAGAAATGCACCGAATAGCAGTGTGCAGCAAAAAAGTCGGAGCTATACTATCCTAACATGAAAAACCATAACATAATGAAACGTAAACTAGCCGAAACGAACGTGCCGCGACAGATATTGCTAGCATCCTCGGAGCCCAGCAGAACATATTACAAGGGAGTAGCGCTCGGAAATCCACCGAATAGCACTGTACAGCACAAGGGTTAAATCTATTCTACGCTTCCGTAGCCATACGTAACGTATTCAAGCGAAACCTACCTCAAACTGACGAGCCGAGAACAGAATTGCTGGTCTCCCAAGGGCCAAACAGGTCAAACTAGAGCATAGTATAACGCAGAAGAGCACGGAATAGCAGTGTACTGCGCAAGTGTCAGAAATACCATATACTAACGAAACCAGCCTTCACATAACCAAACGTTATATAACTCCACCCATCGTGCCGGGACAGCTGTTTCTGGCCTCCCCAGGGTAAAGCAGAATATAGTAGAGCAAAGTAAAGCCCAGAAATCCACCCCTGTTTGTAGCACAAAAATCGAGGATATGCTAACATAGCCTGACCTACCGTAACCTGACCAAACGTAGCCTAACCAAACGCAGCTTGCCGGGACCATAATTGCTGGCCTCCCCAGAGCCGAGCAGAACGTATTAGAGCATAGAGGAACGCAAGAATCCACCAAATATCAGTGAATGGCACAAAAGACAAAACTACTGTATCCTAGCTTAACAAACCTTCGCATAAGCAAACGTAACGTTGCTTAAACCAACGTGCCGAGAAAACTGCTGCTGGCCTCCACAGGGCCAAGCAGAATTTTGTAGAGAACAGGCGGGCGCAAAAATCCGCCGAATTACGTTGTATAGCACGAAAGTCAAATATGTCCTAACCGAAATTAGCGCAACCTTAACTAATCAAGCGTAACCGAAAGCAACCTAACGTGCCGAGACTACAATTTCTGGCCTCCCTGGAGACAAGTAGAAAATATTAGAGCACAGTAGGGAGCAGAAACTCTCAGAATAGCAGCGCGTGGCAAAGAAGTCATTGCTACACTGTCCAAACATAACGAAACGTAACATAGCCAAACGCAACCTAACTTAACATTTCGTGCCGTGACCACCACTGCTGACTACCACAGAGCCGAGCATAAGAGATTAAGGGAGAGGAGAGTTCAGAAATCCATAGAGGCACAGTGTATAGACGAAGGTCATGTCAATCCTAACCGAACGATACGTAACCTAACCTCGCACGTGTAACATAATGGTGATCGCGGCAAGTTACGTTTGGATAGATTAGGTTAGATTATGTTTGGTCAGGGTGCCTTCGTCTTTGTGCTATGCACAGCAATGCATATTCTGCCTGGCTCTGCGCGTGCCAGCAATAGTGGTCTCCGCACGTTAGCTTGGGTTAGGACAGCTTTGACCGTTCTGCTATGCATTGCCATACTTTGGACTTCTGCGTTCTACTCTCCTTTAATATTTTCTGCTTGGCGCCGAGGAGGCCAGCATATTGGACTCCACTCGTTAGGTTCATTTAGTCTACATTTGGTTGGGTTATGTTATGTCTGGTAAGGTAAGGGCATCCTCGGCACTTGTGCTATTCGCTGCTATTTGGTGGCTGCAAGCGCTCGACTATACTGTAGTGCGTTCTGCTTGGCTCCGCGGATTCTTGTGATAGTTGTCTCGGCACATTACTTTAAGTTAGGTTACGATTGGTTTTATTACCTTTGGATAGGTTAGGATAGGATTCCTTCGATTTTTGTGATATACGCTGCTATTCGCTGGATGTCTAGGCCCTACATTGCTCTACTCTACTCTGCTCGTCTCATGGGAGGCCAGAAGTAGCGGCCGCGGCGTGCTAGGTAGGGCTAGGTTACGTTTGGTTAGGTTAGACTTGTTTGGGTTATGTAGGATATCTTTGACTTTTGTGCTGTACACTAAAATACGGTGGGTTTCTGCGCGCTACTCTGCTCTAGTACGTACTCCTTGGCTCTGTGGAGGCCGGAAATAGTGGCCGCGGCTGGTTAGGTTGTGTTCGGTCACGTTTGGCTGTGTTATGTTTGCTTGGGTCCGGTTTTGATAGCTTTTACTTTTCTGCTGCGATTATGTGTATTCCGGCAGTTCCATTTCCTATAATATATTCTGCCTGACTCTGGTGAGGCCAGCGTCAGCGTTTGCAGCGCGTACGGTTGAAATATGTTACGAATGGGTATGTTACGATTGGTTACGTTAGGAGAGTATGGCTTCGACTTTTGTGCTAAGCATGCCATTTGATGCATTTCTGCGGTTTACATTGCCATACTAAGCTCTGCTCGTCTTTGAGGTGGCCAGCAATAGTGCTCCTGACACGATAGGTTTAGTGAGGTTACGATTGGTTAGGCTAGGTAGGTTAGGTTTGCTTATGATGTCTTTGACGCCTGTGCTATACAATTCGACTCGCTGGACTTCCGTTCCCTATAGTGCTCTTGTACGCTCTGCTTGGCTCTGGGGAGGCCAGCAATAGAGGTCGCTGCACGTCTGGTTCAGATATTTTACCATTGTGTATATTACGATTGGATAGGTTACGAGAGGAGGAATTTCACTTATGTGCTATACACTGCCACTCAGCGGATTTCTGCAATCTAGGGCACTCTAACATGGTCAGCTTGGCTCTGCGAAACACAGTAAATGTGGTATCGGCTCGTTACGTTGAGTTACGCTACGTTTGGTTAGGCTAGGTTAGGTCAGGTTCGGTTAGCATAGCTTTGACTTTTGTGCTTTGCACTGCAATGCGGCGGATTTCTATGCTCCACTGTGCTCCGGTATATTCTGATAGGCTCTGTGGAGGTCAGTAACAATGGTCAAGGCACATTAGGTTCAGTTATGTTAAGTTGGGTTAGGTTAGGCTATGGTGACCTTGACTTTTGTGCTGTAAACTGCTATACGGTTGATTTCTGTGCCCTGCTGTAATCTAATATGCTCTGCCTTGCACTGTGGAGGCCAGGAATAGTGGCCGCGGCGCGTTAGGCTTTGTTAGGTTTGCTTGGGTTAGGATATAATGTCTTTGACTTCTGCACTGCACATTGAAGTGCGGTGGATTTCTGCGCTCTACTGTGCTCAAGTAGGTTCCGCTTGGGTCTCGGGAGGCCAGAAATAATGGTCTCGCCAAATTTGTTTGAGATATGCGACGTTTGGCTGTGTTACCTTAGCTATTGTTAGGTTTGGGTATCTTCGTCATTTCTGCTGTGCATTGCGATTCTATGGATCTCTGCGCTCTACTAGCCTCTATTATGCTCCACTAGGCTTCTTGGAGGCCAGCTATACTGGTCGCGGCAGGTTAGGATGGGTTAGATTTCGTTTGGTAGAGTTAGGTTACTTTGGTTTGGTCTGGATGTATCTGACTTTTGTGCTCAACACAGCTATTCCATGGACCTCTGCGTTCTACTTTGCTCTATCATATTCTGCTTGTCTCTGGGGACGCCAGCAATAGTTGCCCCGGAACGTTAGTTATTGTTATGTTACGTTCGGATAGGTTTCGTTAGGTTAGGTTTGGTCAGCATATCTTTGACTTATGTGCCGTACACTGCTATTCGTTATATTCCTACGCTCCTCATTGCTCTACTATACTCTGCTCGACTCTGGGGTTGCCATTAATATTGGCCTCGGCACTTTAGGTTTCTTTAGACTACGTTTGCTTAGGCCATGGGTGCTTGTGTTATGTTCGGATAGCTTTGGCTTTTCTGCTATACACTGCGATTCCACGGATTTCTGCGTTCTACTCTCCTCTAATATAATATGCTCGGTCCTGTGGAAGCGAGAAATAGCTGTATAGGCGCGTTAGATTTGGGTAAGATTACGTTTGGTTAAGTTATGTTTGTATAGGTTAGGCTAGGGTGGCTATGACTTTTGCGCTATACAATGCTATTCGGTCGATATATGCACTCTACTACGCTCTAATATGTTCAGCTTCGCTTTCGGATGGGCAACAATACAATACTGTTCTCGGCACGTTAGTTTGAGTTACGTTACGTTTGGTTATTTTAGGTTAGTCTGGGTTAGGTAAGGATATCTCTGATTCTTCTGCTATGCATTGCCACACTTTGGACTTCTGCGCTCTACCCTCGTTTAATATGTTCTGCTTGGCGATGTGGAGGCCAGCAATGGTGGGCTCGGCTCGTTAGGTTAAGTTAGTCTACGTTTGGTTGGGTTATGTTGGGTCAGGATTGGTCAGGGTATCTGTGACATGCGTGCTATGCAATGCTTTTCGGTGGATTTCCACACCCTACATTGCCCTACTATATTCTGCTCGACACTAGGAACTCCAATAATAGTGGTCCCGGCACGTTAGCTTGATATATGCTACGTTTGGCTATCTTACGTTTGGTTAGGGTAGGAGAGGATAGCATGGACTTTTGTGCTGTATGCTGCTATTCTGTGGACTTCTGCGCTGTACTGTTCTCTAATATGCTCTGCTCGGCTCTGGGGAGGCCAGCAATATTTGGCTCCGCACGTTAGGTTGGGTTAGGTTACGTTTGGTTGTGTTACGCTTTATTGGTTAGGTTTGGATAGGTTCGACAGTCTTGGCATGGACAGTTATTTGGCGGATTTCTGCGCCCTACCGTGCTGTAATTTACTTTGTTCGACACTGGGGAGGCCAGGAATAGTGGTTGCTGCAAGTTAGGTTTAGTTAGGTTACGTTCGGATATATTACGATTAGTTAGGTTAGGAGAGGATAGCTTTGACTTTTACGCTGTACACCGCTGTTGGGATGATTTCTGTGCTTTACAGCGCTCTGGAGTATTATGCTGGGCTCTGGGGATGTCAGGAGTAGTGTTCTATGCACGTTAGTTCGAGTTAGGTTACTTTCGGTTATGTTATGTTTTATTAGGTTAGGCAAGGATAGCATTGACTTTTGTGCTTTGCGCTGCTAATCGGTGGATTTATGCGCCTTACTGTGCCCTATTATGCCCTGGTGGGCTCCGTTGAGGCCAGCAGTAGTGGTCGTGGCCCGCTAGGTTGAGCAGTGTTACGCACGGCTATGTTACGTTTCGTTATGTTAGGATAGGATAGATTTGACTTTTGTGCTATGCACTGCTATTCGACGTATTCCTACAATCTACTGTACTTTAATATGTTCTGAATGGCTCTGGGGTGGCCAGTAGAAGTGGTCTCTGCACGCTAGGTTGAGTTATGTTACGTTGCGATAGGAGAGGTTAGGAAGGCTTTGTTGGGATTTCTTCGACTTTTGTGCCATACACTGCTCTTCGGTGTATTTATGCGCTCTACATTGCTCTACTATGCTCTGCTATGTTCCGGTTGGCGAGAAATTAATGTCGTGGCACGTTAGGTTGTGTCAGATTATGTTTCTCTAGTTTGGGTTAGCTTATGTGTGGTCAAGATAGCTATGACTTTTGTGCTATACACTGCTTTTCGGTTGATTTCTGTGATCTACTGCGCTGTGATATATTCATTGGTTATGCTAGCCTTGACTTTCATGGCATGTACCGTTAATCTGTGGATTTCTGTGATCTACCGTGCTCTAGTACATTCTGTCTGAATCTGAGAAGGCCTAGAGCAGTTGTCGCGGCTCGACATGTTTAGCTATGCTCCGTTTGGTTAGGTTAGTATAGGCCAGGTTTGTTTGGGGTATCTACGGCCTTTGTGGCATTCACTGCAATGCGGTGGATTTCTGCGCTCTACTGTGCTTTAGTACATTCTACTTGTCTCTGTGGAGGCCAGCAATCGTGGTCTCGTCATTTTGGGCTGTGTTATGCTACGTTCGGATATGTTACGTTTGGCTAGGTTAGGATAGGCTACTCTGATTTTTGTGCTATTCACTACTATTCAGTGGATATCTACGCTCTAATGTTCTCTAATATGCTCTGCTTGGCTCTGGGGAGGCCAGCAATAGTGGTTTCGGCTCGTTGGGTTGAGATATGCTACGGGTGATTATGTTGCATTCGGTGAGGTAGGATAGAATAGTCTAGACTTTTGCGCTGTACACAGCTATCGGCGGATTTATGCGCTACACTGTGCTCTAGTATGTCCTGCTCGAATATGGGGAGGGCAGTAATGGTGGTCGCGGTACATTAGGTTTAATTGTGATACGTTTGGTCATGTTAGAACTGAATACTTTAGGATAGGGTAGCTTTGACTTTTGCGCTCTACATTGCTATTCGGTCGATTCCTGAGCTCTAGTGCGCTCTAGTATGTTCTGCTTGTCTCTGGAGAGGCCACCAATAGTGGTCTCGAGACGTTACGTTCGGTTGCGCTACGATTGTTTAGGTTAGGTTAGGTCAGGTATGGTTTGGTTATCTTTGACTCTCTTGTTATACACTGCAATGCGGTGGATTTCTGCGCTCTATTGCTCTCTAGTGTGTTCTGCTTGGCTCTGTGGCAGCCAGTAATAGCGGTCTCGGCACGATAGACTGAGATACGGTGCGACCGGATAGGTTATGTTAGCCATGGTTAGGTTTGGGTAGCTTCGACTTTTCCTCTACACACTGCGATTCTACGGTTTTCTGCATTCTACTGTGCTCTATCGTATCCTCCTTGTCTCTGGTTGCGCCAGCAATAGTGGTCGCAGAACGTTAGTTTCTGCTACGTTACGTTTGCAAGGTTAGGTTAGATGAGGTTTGGTCACGATGTCCTTGACTTTTGCGTTTTACAATGCTATTCGGTGGATATCTGCGCTCTACAGTGCTCTAATATGCTCTGATTTTCTCTAGGGAGGACAGAAATAGTGGTGTCGGCTATTCAGGCTTCGTCATTCTAGGCTTGGTTAGGTTAGGATAGGACACGTTTCGTCGGGATATCTCTGTCTTTGGCGTTATGCCTGCCATGCCGTAGATTTCTGCGCAATACCGTGCTCTAATGTGTTCTGCTCGGCTCGGGGGTGGGCAGTATTAGTGTTGCCGTCAGGTTAGGTTGAGATACGCTACATTCGGCTAAGTTATCTTAGCAATGGTTAAGTTATGATAGCTTAGACGATTTCTGTATACACTGCGATTCTGTGGATCCTTGCGCTCTACTCTCCTCTATTATGCTCTGCTTGTCTCTGTGGAGGTCTGCAATAGTAGTCGCTACACGTTAGGTTGTGTTAGGTTAAGTTTGTTTATGTGGCGTTTGGTTAGGTTAGGAGAGGACAACTCTTTCTTTTGTGCTATACACTGCTGTTCGACGGATTTCTGCGCTCTACTGTGCTCTAATATTTTCAGCTCGGCTCTGGGAAAGCCAGCAATATTAGTGTCGGCACGTCACGTTGCGTTAGGCTACGTCCGGTTAAGTAAGGTTAGCTCTAGTTAGGTTAGCATATCTTCAACCTTTCTGCTTTACACAGTATCTCGTCGGATTTCTGCGCTGTATTGTTCTGTAGTATACTTTGGTCGGCTGTGAGGAGGTCAGTAATGGTGGTCTATGCATGTCAGGTTGAGTTAGGTTACGTTTGGGTATGTTGCGTTAACATCGGTTAGGTTCGGATAGTTTCGACTTTTCCCATATACACTGCGTTTCTATGGATTTCTAAGCTCTACTCTTCTGTATCATGCTCTGCGCGCCTCTGTGGAATCAAGCAACACTGGTCGCGTCACGCTAGTTTGAGATAGGTTGCGTTTGGTTAGGTTAGGGTAGGACAACTTTGACTTTTGTGCTATACACTGCCATTCGGTGGATTCCTGCGCCCTACATTGCCCTAGTATACTCTGCTCGATTCTCGGGAGGCCAGCAATTGTGGTCGCGGCACGATAGTCTGAGTGAAGTTACGTTTGGTTAGTTCAGGTTAGGTCAGGTTTGGCAAGGACGGCTATGTCTATTGTGCTATATACTGCCATTCGTTGGATTTCTACGCTCTAGTGTGCTCTAATATGTTCTGCTCGATTCTGGGGAGGATAGGTACAGTTTTGCGGGCTCGTTACGATTAGCTATTCTACGGTTGATTGGGTTGGGTTTTGTTGGGTTTGGTAACGGTGGCTTTGGCTTTTGTGCTATACACTGCCATTCGTTGTGTTACTGCAACCAACGGTGCTTAAATATGTTCCGTCTTGCAGTGGAGAGGCAAGAAGTACTAGTCCAGGCACGATACGTTTACTTAGGCTACGTTCGGCTATGTTAAGGTCGGTTTGGTTAGGATAGGATAGTTTCGAATATTGTGATATGCACTGGGGTCCGCTGGATTTCTGCGCTCCACATTGCTCTACTATACTCTGCTCGGCACTTGGGATTTCGGCCATAGTGGTAGTGGCACGTTAGGTTGTGCCAGGTTACGTTTGGTTGTGTTACGTTTTGTTAGGTTAGGATAGGGTAACATCGACCTTTGGGCTATGCGCTGCTATTCGGTAGATTTCTGCGCTCCACGTTGCTCTACTAAACAGTGCTCGACTCTGGGGAGACCATCAATAGTGGTCGTCCACGATAGGTTGTGTTAGGGTACGTTTGGTCTGGCTAGGATCGCATAGGCTTGGTTACGATGGCTTTATCTTTTGCGCTATACACTTCTATTATGTGAACCTTTGCGACCTACTATGCTGTAGTATGATATGCTTGTCTCCCGGGAGGCCAGCAATAGTGGTCTCGGCTAATTAGGTTTAGTGAGTGTACGTGTGGCTAGGTAAGGCTTGGACACCTTTGGATAGGATATCTTCGACTTTCGTGTTATACACTACAATATGGTGCCCTTCTGCGCTCTACTGTGCTCTTTCATGTACTGTACACCTGGGGGACGCCAGCAATAGTGGTCGCGACGCGTTAAGTTGGGTTATGTTACGTCAGGATCGGTTATGTTAGGCAATGTTTGGCCAGGACGTCTTTGCCTCTTGCGCTATACATAGCTACTCGGGGGATTTCTGCGACCTACTATGATCTTGTGAGTTCTGCTCGACACCGGTGAGGCCACCAACAGTGGTCGTGGCACGATGGGTTGAGGCAGGCTTCGTTTGCCTATGTTAGATTAGTTTCGGTTTGTTCACGATGGCTTTTACTTCTCTTCTATACACTGCTGTTCAGTGGATTTCTGCATTCTACTGCGCTCTACCATATTCTGCTTTTCTCTGGGTACGCCAGGAATAGTGGTCGCGGCACGTAAGTTTTTGTTATGTTACGCTTGGTTAAGCTATGTAAGGGTATGTATGGTCAGGATAACTTTGACTTTTGTGCTATACAATGCCGTTCGGTGGTTTTTCCGTCCTCTGCTGTTCTGTAATATGATTAGATTTGCTTTGGCAAGGACAGCAATGATGTTCTCGGCACGTTAGGTTGAGCTGGGCTACGTTTTGTTAGCTTTGGCTTGGACAGGTTACGTCAGGGTAGCTTTGACTTTTGTGCTCTACACTGGTATTCGGTGGATATCTGCGCTCTACATTACTATACTTGCATGTGCTTGGCTCTGGGGACGCCATCTATAGTGGCCGTGTCACGTCTGGGTGTGTTTGGTTACGTTTGGTTTGGTTACGTTAGGTTTGGTTTGGTTAGGAAATCTTTGACTGCTGTGCTATACACAGCTTTTCGGCGGATTCCAGCGCTCTACTGTGCTCTAGTATATTCCGCTCGTCTCTGGGGTGGCAAGCAATGCTGGTCTCGGGACGATAGGGTGGGATATGCTACGTATGGTTGTGTACGTTTGGATAGGTTATGATAGGATACCTACGATTTTTCCGCTGTACACTGCTTTTCGGTGGATTCCTGCGGTCTACTGTCCTCTAACATGCCCTGCTTCTCTCGGAGGAGGCCAGTAATGGTGGCTTCGGTACGTTAGGTTCAGATAAACTACGTTTGGTTAGGTTACGTTAGCGTCGGTTGGGTTTCGATAGCTTCGACTTCTCCGCCATGCACTGCGATTCTGTGGATTTCTGCGCTCTACATTTCTGTATTATGCTCTGATTGGTCCTGTGGAGGCCAGCAGAACTGGTTGCGGCACGTAGGTTGAGTCAGGTTTCGATTGGTTGTGTTAGGTATCGTTGGCTTATGTTGGGATACTTCTGACTCTTGTGCGCAACCTTGATATTCTATGGACTTCTGCGCTCAGCTGCGCTCTGCCATATTCAGTTTGTCTCCAGGAACTCCGGAAAAGGAGGTCGCAACAGGATAGTTTTTGTTATGTTACGATTGCTTCGGTTATATTAGGTTAGGTTTCGTCAGCGTACCTTTGTCTTTTCTGCTATACACTTCTATTCGGTGGGCTTCGTAGCTCTACTGTCTTCTAGCGTACTCTGCTCGACTCTGAGGAGGCCAGAAATAGTGTTAGTGGCGCGCTTGTTTGTGTCAAGTTACGTTTGGTTTGGAAGGATCTGGTTATGTGTCGCCAGGGTTTCTTTGCCATTTGTGATATGAACCGCAATGCGGTTAATTCCTGCGCCCTACTATGCTCTGGTATATTCTGCTTGATTCTGCAAATGCTAGCAGTCGTGGTCGCGGCACGTTTGGTTGAGTTTGGTTACGTCTGGTGATATTACGATTGGCTATGTGGGAATATGGCAGCTTTGACTTTTGCGCTATACACTGTAGTTCGGCGGATTTCTCCGCTCTATTGTGATCCAATATGCCCTGATCTGCTCAGCGAATGCCACAACTAGTGGTCGTGGCACGATGGGTTGGGCCAGGCTTCGTTTGCCTATGTTAGGTTAGCTTCGGTTTGTTCACGATGGCTTCTACTTCTCTTCTATACACTGCTGTTCTATGTATTTGTCCTCTCTGCGCTCCTCTAATATGTTCTGCTTGGCTCTGGGGAGGCCAGTAATAGTGATAGTGTCAAGTTAGATTGAGTTATGTTACGTTTGGTTACGTTACGATATGTCAGGTTAGGAGTGCCTAGATACATTTTTTGCGATATAAACTGCCCTTCTGTTGGTTTCTGCACCCTGCTGTGCTCTAATACGTAATGCTCGGATATGGGGGGGGGCCAGCAATAGTGGTATCGGCTCGTTACTTTGAGTTATGCTACGTTTGGTTAGGTTAGGGTAGGTCAGGTTAGGTTAGGATATCTTTGACTTTTGTGCTATACGCTGCAACGCGATGGACTTCTGCGGCCTACTGTGTTCTATTATGATCTGCTAGGCTATGGGGATGCCAGTAATGGTGGTCTCGGCAAGTTATGTTGAGGTAGGATACGTTTGGTTACGTTACGTTAGCCTTGGTTAGGATTGGATAGCTTCGACTTTTCTGCTACACACTTCAACTCCATGGATTTCTGCTCTCTACCCTTCTCTAATATGTTCTGTTTGACTCTGTGGAGGCTAGCAATACTGGTCGCGGCACGTTAGGATGAGTTATGTTGCGTTTAGTTATGGTAGGTTAGGAAGGCTTGGTTAGGGTTTCTTTGACTTTTGTGCTATACCCTGCCCTCCGGTGGACTTCTGCGATCTACATTGATTTACTATATTCTGCTTGGCTCTGGGGATGCCAGCTGTAGTGGTCGCGGCTTTATGTTCAGTTATGCTACGTTTGGTTACGTTAGGATAGGCCAGGTAATGTTAGGATATACACGATGCTCTGTGCTCTGATGTACTCTGCTCTTCGCTGGGGACGCCAGCAATATGGGTTGAGACTCGTTAGATTGTGTTTCGTTACGCTCGGTTATCTTAGGTTTGGTTAGGCTCGGTCAGCATATATTTGACTTTTGTGCCATACACTGCTCTTCGGTGGATTTCTGCGCACTACAGTTCTGTTATGTGTTCAGCCTAGCCCTGGCAGGGCCAGCGTTACTGGTCACGGCACGTTAGCCTAAGCTATGTTACGTTTGGTTGGGTTAGGTTTGCTTGGGTCAGGTTAGGATGGCTTTGACTTTTCTGCTGCACACTGCCATTCCAAGGACTACTGCGCCCCACTCTCCTCTAATACGTTCTGCGTGGAAATTCAGAAGCCACCAATAGTGGTCTAGGCACGTTAGGTTCTATTACGTTATGCTTGGTCGTGTCACCCCTGATTAGGTTAGGATAGGATAACTTCGATTTTTGCGCTATACACTGTTATTCGGTGGATTTATGAGCTCTACATTTCTTTGCTATACGCTGCTCGACCCTGGAGTGGCCAGAAATTGTGTTCGTGGCACGATGGCTTGAATTAGGTTACGTCTGGTTATGCTACGTTTGGTATGGTTTAGTTATGATGGCTTTGACTTTTGTGCTTTACACTACCATTCGTCGGATTTCTGCGCTCTACTGTGCTCTAGTATGGTCCGCTTTGCTCTGGATAGGCCAGAAACAGTGGTCCCGGCTCGTTATGTTTAGTTAGTTCACGTTTGGTCAGGTTAGGTATGTTTGGGTTATGCCTGCATGGCTTTGACTTTCGTGGTATACACTCCTATTCGGTGGACTCCTGCGCGCTACATATTTCTGCTATACTCTGTTCGACTCTGTCGTGTCCAGCAGTAGTGGTCGTGACACGATAGCTTGAGCAAGGTTGCGCTCGGTCACGCTGGGTTTGCTGAGATTTGGTAAAGGTGGTTTTGGCTTTTGCGTTATACACTGCTATTCGTTGGATTTCTGCGCACTACTGTGCACTAGTATGTTCTGCTTGGCTCTGAAGAGGCCAGAAATACTGGTCTCGGCTCGATAAGTTTAGTTGGCCCACGTTTGTCTAGGTTAGGTTAGATCAGGTTAGGTTAGGATATATTTGGATTTGTTGCTATACACTGCTATTCCGTGGATCTCTGCGCTATACATTTCTCTACCATACCCTGCCCGACACTGGGGACGCGAGCAATAGTGGTCGTAGCGCGTTAGGTTGTGTTATGTTGAGATTGGTTATGTTAGGTTAGGCAGGTTTGGTTAGGATTGCTTCGACTTTCGTGCAATACACTGTTGTTCGGTGGATTTCTATGCTCCTCTGAGCTCTACCGCATTCTGCTTTGCTCCGGGTATGCCAGCAGCTGTGGTCGCGGCTTTATATTCAGTTATGCTACGTTTGGTTAGGTTAGGTCAGGCCAGGATAGGTTAGGATATCCTCGACTTTTACAACGAACACTGCTATTCGGTGGATTTCTGCGCTCTACATTGCTCTATGATACTCTGCTCGTATCTGGGGACGCGGGCAATAGTGGCCGTGGCACGTTATGTCCTACCATGTTATGATTGGTTAAGATAGGTTAGGCTGGTTTAGTTATAATGGCTTCGACGCTCGTGCAATACACTGCTCCTCGGTGGATTTCTATGGTCGACTATGCTCTACTACATCCTGCTTGGCTCTGAGGAGGCCAGCAGTAGTGGTCTCGGCACGTTAGGTTGAGCTATGCCACATCGGGTTACGTTACGTTTGGTAAGGTTAGGACAGGATGTTTTAGACAGCTGTGCTATACACTGCTGTCCTCCGACTTCTGCGCTCTTCTGCGTTCCAATATTCTCTGCTTGTCTCCGTGGAGGGAGACGTGCTTGTCGGCGCGTAAGGTTAAGCTGCGTAGCTTAGTTAAGCTACGTTTGCGTATCAGACGTTTGGTTATCTTAGGACGTATAATCTTATACTTTCGAGCCATTCACAGCCACTCGGTGGGCTTCTGCGCCCTGCTGCGCTCCAATATGTCCTGCTTGGCTCCTGGCGTGGCCAATAATAGTGCTATCGGCATGTCAGTTTGTTTTATGTTACGTTTCGTTTGGGTAGGTTAGGAAGGCATGGTTAGGATTTCTTTGACTCTTGTGCCATACACTGCTATTCGGTGGATATCAGCTCTATACATTGCTCCACTATACCCTGCCCGACTCTGCGGAGGCGAGCAATAGTGGCCGTGGCACGCTATTTTGAGTTAGTTTATGTTTGGTCTGGTTAGGCTGGGCTATGTTTGCTTAGGGTAGCCTTGACACTCGTGCTATACACTGTTATTCGGTGTTTTTCTGTGATCTACTGTGTTCTACCATGCTCTGCTTGGTTATGGTTACTCCAGGAGCAGTGGTCGCTGCAAGTAATGTTGAGGTATGCTACGTTCGGTTAGGTTGGGTTAGGTCAGGTTTTGCTGGGGTATCTACGGCCATTGCGCCATTCTCTGCAGTACGGTGGATTTCTCTGCTCTAATGGCGCTCTAGCACATTCTGCTTGTCTCTGTCGCGGCCAGCAATAGTGAAGTCGTAATGTTAGGTTTTGTTGGAATACGTTTGGATACGTTTCGCTTGGCTAGCTTAAGAGAGGATACCTTGTATTTTGTGTTATACGCCGCCATTCTGAGGGTTTCTGCGCTCTCGTGTGCTATAATATGCTCTGATTACCTTTGTGGTGTCCAGTAATAGTGGTCTCGGCACGATAGGGTGAGTAAGGTTACGCTTCGTTGGGTCAGGTTAGGAAGGCTCGGTTAGGATTTTCCTATCTTTTGTGCTCTAAACTGCAGTTCAGTTGAATTCCGCGCTTTACATTGCTTTACTCTACTTTGCCCAACTATGGGGAGGCGAGCAATAGCGGTCGCGGCACGTTAGGCTTAGTTGGGTTACGTTCGGTTATGTTAGGCTAGGCTAGGTGTTCTAATGATAGCCTTGACTTTCGTGCTCTACACACCTATTCGGTGTATTCCAGTAATCTGCTGTGCTCCATTACAATCTGCTTGGCTATGGGGAGGCCAGTAGCTGTGGTCGCTGCACGTTATTTTGTGTTATGCTATATTTAGTTAGGTCAGGTTAGGTCAGGTTATGATAGGATGCCTACGGCCTTTTCGCTATTCACTGCGGTGCAGTGGATTTTTGCGTACTACAGTGCTCTAGTACATTCTGCTTTTCTTTGTGCAGGCCAGCAATTGTGGTCTCGTCCTGTTAGTTTCTGTTAGGTTGCGTTTTGTTATGTTACGATTGGCTTGGTTATGACAGGCTACATTGTCTTTCGTACTATACATCGCTATTCGGCGGATTTTTGCCCTCTAATGTGCTCTAACATGCACTGCTTGGGTATCGGGTGCCCAGCAATAGTGGCCTCGTCACGTTAAGTTGAGTAAGGTTACGTTTCGTTGGGTTAGGTTAGGCAAGCTCGGTCAGGGTTTCTTCGACTTTTGTGATATAAACTGCTATTCGGAGGATTCCTGCGCTCTACATTGCTCTACTATACTCTGCTCGACCCAGGCTAGGCGAGCAATAGTGTTCGTGGAACGTCAGGCTGTGTTAGGTTTCGCTTTGTTATGATGGGTTAGGCTAAGTTTGGATAGGATAGCCATGACCTTCGTAATATATACTGTCATTCGTTGGATTTCTGTCACATACTGCGCACTGCCACATCCAGCTTGGATCAGAGGAGGCCTGGAGCAGTGGCCGCGGCACGTTCTGTTGAGCAATGCTACTTTCGGTTAGGTTAGGTTAGGTCTGGTTTGGTTAGAATATCTCCAACTTTTGCATTATACACTGCTATTCGGAGGATTTCCGCGCTCTGCGTTGCTCCATTACAACCTGCTCGACTCTGGGAAAACTAGCAATAGTGGCCGTGTCACGCTATGTTGTGTTATGTTAAGATTGGGTAGGTTAGGTTAGGCTGGTTTGGTTAGGACTGCTTCGACCTTCGTGCAATGCTCAGTTTCTCGGCGAACTTTTATGATCGACTGTGCTCTACCGCATTCTGCTTGACACTGGGGATGTCAGCAGCTGTTGCCGCGGCTTTATATTCAGTTATATTACGTTTGGTTAGGTTAGGCTCGGTCAGGTTAGGTTAGGGCATCCTCGACATTTGTAACATACTCTGCTATTCAGTGGATTTCTGCGCTGTACGTTGCTCTATTACAGCCTGCTCGACTGTGGAGAGGCGAAAAATAGTGGTCGTGGCACGTTATTTTCGGTTAGGTTATGTTTGGGTAGTCAAGATTAGGTTATGTTTGGTTAAGATAGCTGTGGCTTTCGTGCTATACACTATCATTCGATGGATTTCTGTGACCTCCTGTGCTTTACTACACTCTGCTTGGCTCTGATGATGCCAGCAGCAGTGGTCGCGCAACGCTATGCTCAGTTATGCTACGTTCGGTTAGGTTAGGTTAGGTTAGGTTAGGCCAGGTTGGGTCGTGGTATCCTCGACTTTTGTGACGTACACTGCTATTCGGTGGATTCCTGCGCTCTACGTTGCTCTACTATACTCTGCTCGACTCTGGGGAGGCGAGATATAGCGGTCGCAGAACGCTAGGTTTAGTTTGGTAACGTTTGGTTTGGTTAGGTTAAGCTAAGTTTAAATGGGATATCTTTGACTTTCGTGCTACACACCGTTATTCGGTGTACTTCTGTCACACGCTGTGCTCCACTACATTCTGCTGTGCTATGGGGAGGCCAGAAGCAGTGGTCGCTGCACGTTATGTTGTGTTATGCTACGTTCGATTAGATTAGGTTAGGTCAGGTTATGCTAAGGTATATACGGATTTCTGCAATTCACTCCTATGCGGTGGATTTATGCGCTCCACTGTGCTCTAGTACATTCTGCTTGTTTCTGTGGAGACCATCGGTAGTGGTCTCTGCAAGTTGGGTTGAGCTTTGTTACGTTTGGATATGTTACGTTAGGCTACGTTGGGTGAGGCTACTTCGACTTTAGTGCTTTTCTCCGCTTTTCGATGGATTTTTGCCCTGTAATGTTCTCTAACATGCTGTGCTTGGCTGCGTGGAGTCTATCAATAGTAATCTCGGCACGTTAGGCCTTGTTGGGTTACGTTCGTTTAAGTTAGGTTAGGGAAGGTTAGGTTAGGCTGTCCTCGACATTTGTGCAATTCACTGCAATGACGTAGGTATCGGCGCGCTAATGTGCTCTAGTACATTCCCCATGTCCTTATGGTGGCGAGCAATTGTGGTCTCGTCATGTTGCGTTGAGTAAGGTTACGTTTGGCCCTGTTACGTTTGGCTAGGTTAGGATATGCTTCTTTGCCTTTTGTGCTATACACCGCTATTCGGTGGGTTTCCGCGCTCTAATGTGCTATAATATGCTCTGCTTTGCTCCGTGGTGGCCAGTAAAACCGATCTCGCCACGTTAGTTTCAGCAGGGTTACGTGTCGTTTGGTTTGGTTAGGAAGGCTCGGTTAGAATTTCCATGACTTTTGTGCTATAAACTGCTATTCTGTGGATTTCTGCGACCTACATTTCTCTACTATACACTGCCGGAGCATGCGGAGGCGAGCAATAGTGGTGCTGGCACGTCAGGTTACGTTGGGTTACGTTAGACTGGCCCATGTTGGGGTAAGTTTGGTCAGGAAACCTCTGACTATCGTAATGTACACCGTTATTCGGTGGGTTTCAGTGGTCTACTGCGCTCTGCTACACTCTGTTTGGCTCAGGGGAGGCCAGGAGCAGCGCCCGCGGCCAGTTAAGTTGAGATATGCTACGTTCGGCTGGGTTATGTTAGGTCAGGGTAGGATGGGGTATCTCCGACTTTCGAGCTATACACTGCTATTCGGTGGATGTCTGCGCTCAGCTTTCTTCCATTATACTCCGGTAGACTCTGGGAAAGCCAGCAATAGTGGCCGTGGCGCGTTAGGTTTAGTTATGTTACGATTGGTTAGGTCAGGTTTGGCAGAATTTGATCTGGCTAGATTTAACCTTCGTGCTGTGCACTGTTATTCGGCGGATTCCTGTGGTCTCCTGTGCTCTACTATATTCAGCTTGTCTCTGGGGAGGCCAGGGGCAGTGGCAGCGGCACGTAATTTTGAGCTACGATACGTACGGTAGGGTTAGGTTAGGCCATGTTATGCAAGGATATCTTCGACTTTTGTGCTATTCACTGCAACGCGGCGGATTTCTGCACTCTATCGTGCTCTAATGTTCTCTGCTTTTCCCTGTGGATGTTAGCAATAGAGGTCCCGTCATGTTAGATTGAGTTAGGTTACGTTTGCATTTGCTACGTTTGGCTAGGTTACGATAGGCCTCTTTGACTTTTGCGCTTTTCACTACTATTCGGCGTATTTCTGCTCTCTAATATGCACTAATATGCTCTGCGTGGCCCCGGGATGACAGCAATATTCATCTCTTCACGTTAGGTTGAGTTAGGTTACGTTAGGTTGGTTTAGGTTTAGTTAAGTTCGGTAAGGGTAACTTTGACTTTCGTGTTATACAGTGATATTCGGTGGATTCCTGTGTCCGACTGCTCTCTGCTGCAATCCGCTTGGCCCTGCAGAGGCCAGCAATAGTGGCCGCGGTACATTACGTCGAGGTAGGCTACGTTTGGTTAGGTTATGTTAGCTTGGGTTAGCCCTGGATGTATATGGCTTTTGTGCTGTACACTCCGTTTCTGTCGACTTCTGTGCCCCACTGTCCTGTAGCAAGTTCTGCTCGACTCTGTGGAGGCCAACAATAGTGGTCGGAGTACGTTAGGTTGAGCTATGTTACGTTCGGTTATCTTGTGGTTGGATATATTGGGATAGGATAGCTTTGACTTTTGCGTTACGCACTGCTATTCGGTGGATCTCTGCTTCTAGTGTTTTCTAATATTCTTTGGTTGTCACTGGGGAGGCCAACGATAGTGATCTCGGCACATCAGTTGAGTTAGGTTGCGCTTGGTTAGTTTAGATTGTGACAGGCTCGGTCTGGTTATCTTTGACTTTCGTGCTACACACCGCTATTCGCAGGATTTGTGTACTCTCCTGTGCCCTACTATATTCTGCTTGGCCGTGTGGAAGCCACCAATAGTCGCGGCAAGTTATGTTGAGTTATGCTACGTTCGGCTTGGTTAGGTTAGTGCAGGTTTCGCTAGGATAACTACCTCTTTTGTGCTATACACTGCAATACGGTGGATTTCTGCTCTATACTGTACCGTGGTACCATCTTGTCTGTGCGGAGGCGAGCAATGGTGTTCTCGTCCGGTTAGTTTCATTTATGTTATGTTTAGACATGTCACGTTTGGCTAAGTTTGGAGAGGCTACATTGACTTTTGTGCCTTAAACTGCTATTTGGTGGGCTTCTGTGATCTACAGTGCTCTACTATATTCTGCTTTCTTCCGGGGATGCCAGCTGCAGTGGTCGCGGCACGCTCTGTTGGTTTACGCCACGTTTGGTTCGGATAGGTTAGGCCAGGTTATGTTAGATTATCTTCGATTTATGTGCTATTCACCGCAATTCGGTGGATTTCTGCGCACTACTATGCTCTGGTATACTCTGCTTGTGCCTGCGGAGGTCAGCAATAAAGGTCTCGTCATGATAGCTTGAATTATGTTACGTTATGATATGTTACGTTTGGCCGGGTTTGGAAATGCTACAATGACTTCTGTGCTCTTCACTGCTATTCGGATGTTTTCTGCTCTGTAATGTGCTCTAGTGTGTTCCTCCTGGCACTGGGCGGGCTATCAATATTGGTCTCGTCACGTTACGTTGAGTTACTCTACGTTTGAGTAGGTCAGGTAAGGAGAGGTTATGTCAGTATCTGTCTGACCTTTGTGCTCTGCAATGCAATGCGCTGGAGTTCTGCGATCTGCTGTACTCTAGTATATTCTGCTTGGTTCTTGGGAGGCCAGCAATAGAGGTCTCGGCGCGCTGGGCTCGGTTATGCTACCTTTGCATATGACAATTTTGGTTACGTTGTGATAGTTTAGCTTAGACTTTTGTGTCATTCACCGCTGTTCGATGGATTTCACCGCTCTACGAAGCTCTCATATATTGCACGGCTCTGGGGCGTCCAGGAAAAGTGGTCTCGGCACATTAGGTTGAGTTACGGTGCGTTTCGTTGGGGTAGATTAAGAAGGCTTGATTATAGTATCTATGACTTTTGTGCTATACACAGCTGTTCACTGGATTTCTGCGCTCTGCATGGCTCTGCTATATTCTTCTTGGCTCCGGAGAAGCCAGCAGCAGTGGTCGCGGCTCTATGTTCAGTCCTGCTACGTTCCGATTGGTTAGGCTATGCCATGTTGTGTTGGGTTATCCTCGACTTCTGTGACGTACGCAGCTTTTCGGTGGATTTCTGCGCCCTACATTGCTCTACTAGACTCTGCTCGGCTCTGGGGAGGCGAGCAATAGCGGTCGCAACACGTTAGGCTGAGTTAGGCTACATTTGGTAAGAATAGCTTTGACTTCCGAGCTGTACACTGTTCTTCGGTAGATTTCTGTGATCTGCTATGTTCTACCACATTCTGCTTGGCCCCGGGGAGGCCAGGAGCAGAGGTCGCGGCACGTTACGTTGAGCTATGGTACGTTGCGTTAGTTTGATCTGGGCCAGAATATGCCAGGATATCTACGGCTTCTGTGCTATACACTGCAATGCAGTGGATTTCTGCGCTCTGCTGCGCTCTAGTATATTCAGCTTGGCTGTGGGGAGGCCAGAAAGAATGGTCGCGGGGCGTTAAGTTCTGTTAGGTTACGATTTCTTGTGTTACGATTTGCTATGTTAGGATAGGATAGCTTTTACTTTTGTCCTACACAGTGCAATGCGGTAGATATCTGTGCTCCACTGTGCTCTAATATATTCTGGTTCGCCCTGGGGAGTCCTGCAGTGGTGTCCTCGGCACGATAGTATGAGTTATGTTACTTTCGTCTGTGATACGTTTGGTTAGGTTAGGATAAGATAGCCTTGTCTTTTGTGCTATACATTGCTATTCGGTGAATTTCCGTTATCTGCTGTGCTCTAACATGTTCTGCACGTCTATGTGGGGTCCAGCAACATTTGACTAATTACGTTGCGTTTAGTTACACTACGCTTGGATAGGTTTGGTTAGGACAAGTTAGGATAGGGTATCCTTCACTTTTGTGCTATGCACTGCAATGCGGTGGATATCTGGGCTCAGCTGTGCTCTAGTATATTCTGCTTGGCCCTGGGGGGGGGGGGGCGG